>NC_086220.1:9701772-9819272 GCF_035770615.1 Melospiza melodia melodia | reverse complement strand
CCCTGCCGTTAATTAAAGGCAGTCCCGTGGCAAGGAAAGAAGAGAAGTTTATAAAAACCATTTGCAGGCTTCTTTTGAATCTCTCCTTCTCCCTCCCTGAGCCAGATGAAGAAACGTCGGGGTTGGAGCTGCTTGTTTAAAAATAAAAAGGCGGCGAGCAGCAGAGATCTCACGTCTCGTCTGCAATTTCCACACAAATAGGAGCCCATAAAAGCAATAAACATCTTTGTCTCAGACATCGTTTTTTATTAAATGGGGGAGAATTAAATGATTGCACCAAGGCTGGAGCGTGGCCAAATGGCGAAACATTTGTTTAGGATTAGGACAAGAAATCCTTGTTTTCCTTAAGGAGCTCAGTGTCTTCTCCTGCCCGGCTGGGTTTGGATCAGCTGCAGAACATCCTGGGATGCTCAGGCCAGCTCCTGGTGGCTTTGGGGGACACAGCCACAGCCACAGTTTGGTTTTCCTGGGCACATCCAGGGGCATGGAGAGGCTTTCCATGGCAGCATCCTGGGTGTGCAGCTCCGTCCTGCGCATCCCTGGCAGGGACAGGGGGAATGGAGGGGATCCTCCTCCCATGCAGGACGTCAGCACCCAGCCTGGGATGGTGCCAAAAGGTCAGGATGCTGGTCTCCAGGCACAGCACTTATCCTCCTCTTCCTCAGCTCTAAAAGGCTTTAAAAAATTATTACTACTACTACTATTATTATTATTATTGTGGTTGTCGTCATTATCGTTATCATTATCATTACTACTACTACTACTACTACTACTACTATTATACTCCTATTCCTACTCCTATTCCTATTCCTATTCTATTATTACTCTTATTACTCTTACTCTTACTATTATTATTATTAATTTTAAAACAATGGGACAGCCGACACCTCTCTGATCCAGGGTTATTTTCCACAACATAAACGTATCAAAAGGAAAATAAATTAAAATTAAAAATAAAAAAAAAAAAAAAGAAGAAGGGAAAAAGGCAGAAAAGGGAAAATAAACCAGAAACAATGATTTTCCATTCCCACTGGAAGCAGGGAACATGAGGAATGTATTACTTGGGCTATTGTAAAGTGAAATATAAAAACAACCAAAATAGGAGGAGAAGGGAGAGATTTAAAAAATAAAAAAAAGGCCTGAATTGGGAAGGGAGACACTGAAAATTGGGATTTTATCCAGCAAACTCTGCGGTGCAGGAGAGTCTGGGTTTGGTGAATCCTGGCTGGAGGGAGAGGAGGCTCCAGGGTTGGAATTTCCACGTGGGGAGGTGCAGGGACCCCTGTGATGCTGGAAGGGGCCTCCTGCCACCCTGGATGGTCCCAATGTCCCAGCAAGGAGCATCCCAGGGGGAGTCACATCCCAGGGGGATTCATATTTCTGAGGGATTCACATCCCAGGGTGGTTCCTATCCCTGGGGGATTCATATTCATATGGGGATTGGGGAATGGAGATTGGGGAATGGGGAATGGAAATGGGAATGGGAATGGGGATGAATGGGGATTGGGGAATGGAGATTGAGGAATGGGAATGGGAATGGGGAATGGGGATGAATGGGGAATGGGGAATGGGGATGAATGGGGAATGGGGATGGGGATTGGGAATGGGGATGAATGGGGAATGGGGATGAAGGGGATGGGGAATGGGAATGGGGAATGGGGAATGGGGATGAATGGGGAATGGGGATGAAGGGGATGGGGATGGGGAATGGGAATGGGGATGAATGGGGAATGGGGAATGGGAATGGGGAATGGGGATGAAGGGGATGAAGGGGATGAAGGGGATGGGGAATGGGGAATGGAGAATGGGGATGAAGGGGATGGGGAATGGGAATGGGGATTGGGGAATGGGGATGAAGGGGATTGGGGAATGGGGATGAAGGGGATGAAGGGGATGGGGAATGGAGATTGAGGAATGGGGAATGGAAATGGGAATGGGGAATGGGGAATGGGAATGGGGATGAATGGGGAATGGGGATGAAGGGGATGGGGAATGGGGAATGGGGATTGGGGAATGGGGATTGGGGAATGGGGAATGGGAATGGGGAATGGGGATTGGGGAATGGGGATTGGGGAATGGAGACTGAGGAATGGGGAATGGAAATGGGAATGGGGATGAAGGGGATGGGGAATGGGGAAGGGAAGGGTGCTCCCACAGCCCAGGAGGAGCAGGGGATGCTGGAGCTGGGACTGGGGCTCTGGAAAAGCCAGGAAGACGTTTCTGCACAGCCTGGCAGGGGTGAAACGCCTGGGTTTGCTTCCCTTGAAACCGGGAGTGACTGCGTGGGGATGATTCAGGGATTTCAGTGCTTGGGTCAGGAATGAACCCCTCAGGGGGGTTTGGGAAAGGCTGAGCTGCTCTCCCTCCTTAGGGCAGAGAAAGTGGCAGCCAGGGAACCCGAGGGTTAAATGAGATGTGCTGCTCCAAACCCCAGCCCTGTTCTGCAGCCACACCATGTTTTACCGGGCACTTTTGTGCCCAATTACCCGGAGCCCTCTAATTGAACAGCTTCATTTCATTAGCCCAGGGTCAGTTTGGAAAACGAGAGAGCTTTCCATGGCTCTTTCCATAGAATTTGGAGAAGGTGCCAGGCTGGGAGGGGCAGCCCCAGCCCTGAGTGCTGGTCCTGGGGCAGGTGAGGGGACAGAGAGCTCAGTCCAGGGCTGGTGGGAGATGTCCCTGCCCCTGGCTGGGTTTGAGGTCACTCCAGCCCAAACCACCCCAGGATTCCGTGATCTCCCTTGCCCCGCCAGAGCCAGCCTGGGGGAAAACCACAAAGCCACTTCCCAGCCCCAGACTTGGAGGGTGGCAGGTGCAGGCTGAGTCAGGGCACTCTGAGTTTGGGTTTCCCAGCCCAGATCCCCTCCGTGCCCGTGGGAGCCCCAGAGCTGCTCCTGCTCCGTCTGGGCAAGTTCTGCATTTCCCATCCCCAGCCCCAAAGAGCTCCAGAGCCTCTGTGACTTCCCAGGCCGTGTCTGGGCTGGCTGGGGAGGCTCCCGTGGTGGCAGCCAGCTGACCCAGGCACCTCCTGCTTGCGTAGGAGCTTTTATAAGAAACTTCTGCAAAAGCCCAGATGAGCTCACGCTGCTGAACGCTGGGGACGAGTTCCCTTTCCAAGCTGGTGGATGAGGAGCAAACAGTGACAGCAGAGCAGCCCTAAATAACAGCGAGCTGGAGCTGTCTCAGTTCACAGCCAGGAACCAGAAAAGCACCTCCTGCCTCGTTTTTAGCCTGTGACTAATTCCCCCAAATTGGGGATTTGTCTGGGCCTGAGGGGACGTGTGAATGTTGGGTGGATTTGCAGACTGAGCCCTCTCAGGGGAATTTTTTGGAGATGCTCTACAACCTCCAGGCTCATTGATGGGCCCTGTTGGGCAAAGCCACATCCACGAGAGCCTTCATGGAAAGGTGGATCTGAATATAATGTTTATACAGGAAAAAAACAATCTGAGGAAAGCACAACCCAGAGCCCATCCAGTCAGAGCAGAAATGACATCCCTGGGGTTATTCTAGGAGTGAAAGTGGTGAATAAGTGGCAAAAAGCAGATTAACCTGGCAATAGTGGCACAGGCTGAGGTTTGGGACAGGGCAGACTCCACCTGCAGCCAGGGGATGTCTCAGGAGGGGCTTTGGAAGCTGAGCCCAGGGGTTTCTCCAGTGCCCTGTGCCCAGTTTGGTGGCACAGCACAGCTCTGTTATCCCCCACAGCAAGGTGCAGACGGGGCCCTGCACAGCTGGGGCTCTCGGGGTGCCCTCAGGAGGACCAGTCCGGGTTCCTGTGGCCGTCCTGGTGTCCCACAGAGGGGTTCAGCAGAAGTGGGCAGCGCTGGCCCAGCCCGTGGAGCCGCTGCTGCCGAGACGTGACCTCCGTGAGACCCGAGCAAAAGGGAAACTGGAGTTCCCTGTCTGACAGCAGCAGCCAGGCCTGTCCCAGGAGGCTGCCAGACCCTCCCTGGGGGGGAACACGCTGTCCTGTCCCCACAGACAGGGACAGACAGGGACAGACACACGGCCCTGCAGCAGGGAGGCCTCGGGCCAGGTTTGGTGGTGATGGGGCTGAGCTGTGGGATCGTGTTCCCCAGGGGTCACTTTCCCTCCTCACCTTCGACTTCCCCAAAGGGAAATTTCCACAGCAGAGCCCAGCTCGGCTCCCTCAGCCCGTGGGGCTCAGCACATCCCTGGGCACTGCTCGCTGTGTGGGGGCTGGCCCTGCCCAGGGGTGCTGCCCCCTGCTCTGTGCCTGGGATCACCCCAGCATTTGGGGCCGGGCTGTGGGAACAGCACTGGAAATGCTCCTTGGGGAGCACCACTGCCCTGCAGCCAATGCACGGGGCTGGATTTGGGATTTGGGATTTGGGATTTTGGATCTTGGATTTGGGATTTCCCACCCCTCCTTGGGCAGCACCACTGCCCCGCTGCCAGTGCACAGGGTTGGATTTTGGATGTTGGATCTTGGATTTTGGATTCTGGGTTTTGGGTTTTGGATTTTGGATTTTGGATTTTGGATTTGGGTTTTGGATTTCGGGTTTTGGGTTTTGGATTTCGGGTTTTGGATTTTGGATGTTGGATTTTGGATGTTGGATCTTGGATTTTGGATTTTGGATTCTGGGTTTTGGGTTTTGGATTTTGGATTTGGGTTTTGGATTTTGGATTTGGGTTTTGGATTTTGGATTTGGGTTTTGGGTTTCGGGTTTTGGGTTTTGGATTTCGTGTTCCCCACCCCACCAGGGCCGCAGCGAGCGCTGGCTCCAGCTGTACCGAAGCTCTCCAGGGCGGCCACAGCTCCGTGCGGCGTTTCCCGAGGCAGCCGGGCTGTGCTCAGCACGTGCAGGAGGATTTCCCTGTGCCTTGGAGCCCTGCCCGGAGCCTTTCCGTGACAGGGCTGCTCCGAGCTCCTGTCCCTGCAGCCAGGACTCAGACCCTGCTGTGCTCTGCCCCTTGTGCTTCTCTCTGCCGTCATGCGCCTCTCGGTTCCTCTTTTCACCTTCCAGACGTTTCCCCTTTCTCTTTCCTTTGGAATTTTTTTTAATTTCTCGCCCTGTCGCGTTTTGGGCTCGGGGGCTCTGGCGGCACCCGGGGCTCTGTCCCTGCCGTGGGATGGGACCCTGGGGCTCTGTCCCCTCCCAGGTGCGTCTGGCGGTGCTGAGATCCAGGGAAAGCCTCTCCAGGAGTTCCAGGAGTGCCATGAAACGCCATCCACGGGGAATGGACGGGCTGGAGGTGTCTCCAGCAGGGAGAGCCCTCGCTCCCTGCACAGGCAGCCTCGCCCCTCCCTAAAGCTGCTCCGAAACCCCCTGAGAGGGAGAAACTGCCGTGAACTCGAGCGGCTCCGAACAAAGCCCAGCGTTTCCAGTTGTGCTCCGCACCTCTGGGCATTTTTGGAGGTGTCCTCAGGTGCTCCATAACCTTTGCATGAATGGCTCCTTTTCTCTGCATAAGCACATTCTTGCAGGAGCGTCGGGCTTTCATTCTGCTCTGCCCCAGCCCTCGGACTCCTCTGTTCACTTGTTTAAATCAAGCATAAAGCTCTAACTGTTCTTTGAATATTTATGACCAGTTTTTATCTCATGCCATGCATACAAAACATACTTGGTTCCTTTCCTAAAAGTTTTTTCAAGTGCAAAGTTTTAAAAACATGTGGCTTTTATTGCAGGCAGGAATGAATAACAGCATTCCGCCCATAACCACATTAAATGGAACAGTAATATTCATATGCGTAAGGGCAAAAGCTGCCTTGTTTCCTATTTGCGGCCCAACTCTGAAATTAATTAAGAACTAAGAGGATCTGACAGTCATTAGGATCCTTTAGGAAGGAGTGGAAGCGGCAGATGGGACCCGCGCTATCAATAGCACGGAGGATGTGAGCGAGCCCCGAGCGCAGCCCGGCCCGGACAATGAGGAATGGGCGCTGTCGTGACTTCCCAGCGCTCGCGTCAATCGCACTCGTGCGCTCCGGGCTCACCTCGCAGCTCCCGAGAGCCCCGATCGCTGCCCGGGGCTGCGCACGCCCGGCCGGCCCGGGGGAACCGGGCACGGTGCGACCGGGAGGTGACAAATCCAAATCCCCGGGGGCAGAGGGAGCGATCCTGGGTATCCTGGGGACCCCGGGAGCGATCCTGGATCCCCCAGGGCACCGGGATCGCTCCTGGATCCCACAGGACACCGGGATACCCCAAGGGCACCGGGATCGCTCCTGGATCCCCCAGGGCACCGGGATCGCTCCTGGATCCCACAGGACACCGGGATACCCCAAGGGCACCGGGATCGCTCCTGGATCCCCGGGCCAGCCCAGCCCGGGTGTGCGGGGTTGGCTCCCGCAGCTCCGGCCCGAGCAGCGGGCACAGCGTGCCCTGGGGATGCTGGCGGAGGTGAGGGCTGGCACAAAACCTGCGGGACTCGGATGGGGATAAACTCGGATGGAGCGCAGGCAAGCCCCGAGCTGTCCCGAGTGTCACTGACGGCGATTTCTCCTGCTGTAGTCAGACGCTGCCTCGCACTCAGGTGCTGCCCAATGACACCGGCAGCCAGGTGGGAACCTCGGACTGATTTTCCCTGCTGGCAGCAGCTGAAACTCCGGCTGAAGCCTCGCTCCGGCTGATGGGCTGCTGCCCCAAGCGAGGGTCTCAGCCCTGGATACGATCCCAGGGCTGTGCCCGCACACGAGGTGGGATCCCAGGGATGTCCTGGCTCAGGATCCGACCTCAAGCAGCATCACTGGGACTGGGGCTGAGCAGGGCCCACACTGCGGGACCCCCGAGCCCGGGGCAGCCCCCGGAGCCGTCCTGGATCCGCTCCGGCAGCTGCTCCCTGCCCAGGAGGAGATTTCCCTGATTTATGTCGGGGCAGCCGCTGCTCTTTCCTCGGCCGGTTTCCCCTCATTGCTCCCCCCGAGCCCCGCAGTTTCCTCCCGCAGGAGCGCTGCCCCAGCCCGGGGCTGCCCCGTGGGAGCAGTGACACTCAGGGGTTAAAATCTGCCACCGTCGGGCCCGGCATCTGCTGCTTGATTTATGAATGAATTGCACGCTCCCTCCCTGCGTGCTGCTCTCAGATCCCCTTCCCTGAGCTGCAAAACAGATCCAGACACCCGCCCGGCCCTACTGAGCGCCGAGCTCCTGAGAGTTTGCGATGAATTTTTAATAGAAAGCTTCCTCCGAGCCTCTGCTCTCGCCGCTCCGCTGCCGAAACGGGCGGCTCTGCTGCTAAAAGAGCAGCTCAAACGAATTAAAAACTACAGAGGAGCCCGTAAGGGAAGCAATCCCAGCGAGGAATGATTTAAAGAGCCGCTGACCTCCCCGCGATGCGAACAGTAGCTTTGGAGCGTTTGTAAAGAGGCCCATGCAAATCCCGGGGCTGATACTCTATTAACCTCCTCGGGAGCGCGGGGAGGGCGGCGTTGGGATAATCCCCACGTGTCGACATCTCCTGGTTTGCGGAGCCCCAGAGCAGCTGGATCCTGCTGTGCGGGGAAAGCAGAATTGGAACGAAAGCTCGGGGGTGGCTTTGCTCGGCCGGACGCCCCTCGTAGCAGCAGCCGCGGGGTTGATGCTGCGCCTCGGGATGTCCCCAGACGCTTTCGGGGTTGTGGGCAGCCTGGTTTGTCGCAGCCCTGCGGTTTGGGTCTCATCTCTGCGCTGCTGCGAGTCGGCAGCTACGTGCAGGGATGGCCCTGCTGTGGGTTTGGGGTGAGGCTGCGCCCCGGCACCCCGAGGGGACAACGGGGCGGGCACAGAGAGGGTTTGGGGAGGGCAGCAGGACGGGGTACCCGGCACAGCTGGGGCTCCCTGGTGCTCGGAGGGATCCAGGTGATGCCCTCACCTTCAACAGGTGGCTCCCGGTGTAAACGGGGATCAGAGAAACGTGTGCGTGGCGGGGCTGTGACACCGATAAATCCGTGAAGGCGGGGAACCAGCGGTCCTGCTGCAGGGACACGGCCCCAGATCGCCCCAAAGAGCCCCAGCGAGGCTCCCCCTGCCCTCCACGGCCCCGGGTGGGGTGACAGGTGACATTGCCAGGGCGGGGCGGGGACAGAGCGGGGGTGGCCCCGGGGGCCGGGAAGGGGCACGAGAAGAAAAGGGAAGAGGTAAGAAAAGAAGAGGGAAGGGGCAAGAGCAGCACCGGGGCGGGCAGGGCGGGATGGCGCGGGGGTGTCAGCATCCCGGGGGTGTCAGCATCCCGGCGGTGTCAGCAGCCCGCCCGTCCCGTCCCGTCCCGTCCCGGCGGAGCCCCGGTGCCAACCCGCGGCCGCACGGCGGAACTGCAGCCGGGCCCCGCTCCGCGCCCCCCGGTCGCCGCTCCGTGCCCCGCCGGGGGTACCGGGGGCACCGGGACGGGCCGTGCCCGACCCCCGGCAAACCCCGGCCCCGCCCGCAGCCCTGCCCCCGCCCCGGGGCTTGTGCGGGTTCCCCCCGCTGGCGAACGGGGGGCGAAAAGCAGAACGGAACCGGCGGCCGCTTTCACCTAAAAAGGGCAGAATTTGAGCGCCGGTACCGCCGGGGCTGGCGGGGCTCGGGGATGCTCCCGGCGGGCTCGACGGTCCCGGCGCGGGTCCCGGTGGTTGCCTCGGTGTAACGGGAGCCGCGGGCCGGTACCGCCGCTCCTCCGTTAAAAATAATGTGCATTTATTTATTGTTGTTGTTGCTTATTTCTGGAGGAGCACCGGGGATTCTGGGGCTTGCAGAGCCCGGCCCGGGCTCGTCCCTCGAGGGCTCGCGGAGGAAAATGGTTCATTACTGAGGGAAAGGAGGATTTTCTGGTGCTGGGCTTTATTTTGGCTTGCTTTAAGGAAATTTGCGTTCCACACCGGGCAGCGCGGAGCCGGGAACGCCTCGGCCCGGCCGGCTCCTCTCGGTCGGACAGTGCCGGTCTGCAAACACCGTAGGACCGAGCCGGACACCGGGAAACAGCCGGGGAGCAGCGCGGGCTCAGCAACCTCCTCTCCCCCGGTTCTGCCCCGGTTCGGGGCACCCGTGGGACGCGGGGAGCCGCCGCCTTCGTTGTGTTTGCTGCAGCAGAACCGGTGGCTTCGCCACGAAGTTTCTCGCCAACGGATTCCGGCCGGAGCCGCCGGCCCTGCCCGCAGCCGCAGCCCCGGGGGCGCTGTCGGGGGCACCGGGGGCTGCGGGCGCCCCGAGACCGCCGGCGATGGGGCGGGTCACGATTCTGGGGAGGGCAGGAGGAGGAGGTTTGGGAGCCGCGGTTTTCAGCGCAGCCCGACAGGCGAATCCCCCCGCCGGGTCCGCGCGTGCCGGTGGTGCCGGTGCTCCCCGCCGCTGCCGCCGCTCCGGTTCCGCCACCGCGGGGAGGGCGCAGGCAGAAGCGGCCGCGGGAGCGCGGGGCGGCGGGGCCGCGCTGTGTCCTCACCGCTCCGCACGGCCGCGGCTCCGGCCCCAAACCGGCCCCACCGCACCCCAAAACCTCCCCGGCGGCGGCGGCGGCGGCCAGAAACCACCGGAGCCCCGACGTGCGCCCGCCGGGGCGTGTCCCGCAGAGACCACGCCCACTACACACAGCCACGCCCACTCCGGTACTGACCACGCCTCTTTGCTCATAGCCACGCCCCCGCCCAGCGGGAAAGGGCCGATGGGCGGGGCCAGTGCCTGTCGCGGGGCTCCTATTGGCGGAGCGGCCCGTCCGTCACGGCCGCCCCGCCCCGCCGGGGCCGGCAGTAAATACGGTACCGGGCGGCGCGGCGGGGCCGGCAGCGGGGCTGGGGCTCGGCACGGGAGCCGGCACAGGCAGCAGCACCGGCACTCGGCACGGAGCGCAGCGCACCCACCGGCGGCGAGCCCCGGAGCCGCGCGGGTCCCGATCCCCCGCGCCGCCGCCGCCGCCGCCGTTCCCCCCGCGCCGCCCCGCCGAGGACGGCGCTCCGCCGGCACGGAGCGAGGCAGCGCGGGGCTCGGCCGCCTCCGCCGCCGCCCGCCGAGCCCCGCCGGGTGCCCGCCCGTCCCGCCCGGCTCCGCGCCGCCCGCCGTTGTGATGCGTATTCCCGTAGACCCGAGCACCAGCAGGCGCTTCACTCCCCCGTCCACGGCGTTCCCCTGCGGTAAGATGGGCGAGAACAGCGGGGCGCTGGGGGCCGCCGCGCCCGGCGCCCGCGCTCGGCCCGAGGTGCGCTCCGTCGTGGATGTCCTGGCCGACCACGCCGGCGAGCTGGTGCGCACCGACAGCCCCAACTTCTTGTGCTCCGTGCTGCCGTCGCACTGGAGGTGCAACAAGACGCTGCCCGTCGCCTTCAAGGTGAGTGCCGAGCCCCGACGGGGCCGAGCCGCGACCCGCTCGCCCTTTCCCCTTTAAACCGCTCCTGACATCGCCGCCGAGGGAGCCCGCGTTATTATTTTTAATCAAATAGGCCAGTTTATTATTTTTAATCAAGTCTCCGCATTGCCCCGCGGTCACGGCGTCTTAGATATTCCGTACAGTTAGGAGCTCTCAGGCAACTTTGAAGTTTAATGAGATGGAGGTTAATTACCTTCCTGGGAGAGGGAGAGCGAGGCGGGCAAGGCAGATCTAATCTGCCAAAAGCCGAGCGAGGAGCTGAATCCCCGGCGCGGGGCTGCGCTGCCCGGGCTCCCCGGGGCACCCCGGGCTGGGCATCCCCGTTACCCCCGGCCCGGCCGGGGAAGCCCGAACCGAGCCGGGAGCGGGGCAGGGCGGGTGCCGGCAGCCCGGAGGGATGAGCGGGGCTCCAAACCGGCTTCCCCCGGCTCCGGGGCTGCTCCCCGGGAAGGATCGGGGCCTTTCCTCGCTCCCTGCACTTCCCCGGGCCCTTCCCCGGGGCCGCCGCTTCCCGGGCCGGACCCGGAGCTCCGGGGCCTCGCCCCGCTTGGTTTTGATCCCGAATCCAACAAAATAAACGCACAGACCCCTCCGACGGGGCCTGACCCCCCCTTCACCCCCTCCCCACCGACCCCCCGTCTGCTTTTAACCCTTTCCGAGCTCTTTTTCCCCCTCCGATTTTCTCCGCCTCCCTCGGGGGCTCGGGCCGCTTTTGGTTTTGCTTTGGGGTTTCTTTGCGCGGGTTCGGGGGGGAAGCGGGCGCAGGTTGGCTCCGCTGAGGGTCGGTCTGAGGCTGAAATGCTCCGGCCCTGCCCCAGGTCGTGGCGCTCGGAGATGTCCCCGACGGGACCGTGGTCACGGTGATGGCGGGGAACGACGAGAATTACTCGGCGGAGCTGCGCAACGCCTCGGCCGTGATGAAAAACCAAGTGGCGAGATTTAACGACCTCAGATTTGTTGGGAGAAGCGGCAGGGGTAGGTACCGGCCAGGAAATGGTTGGCCTTTTATTTGTTTTTTTAAGGGGGAAAAAACCAAAAAAGAAAAAGAAAATGGAAAGAAGAATGTTTCTCTATTTTCTTATTATTTTATTACTACGTTTTATATTTTAAATTTTATTTTTAAATTTTATTTTGTTAGTTTATTTTTATTATTATTATTTTTAAATTTTATTCTATATAATATTTTATTCCAACCGTGGTTTCGTTGGCGGGAGAAGCCCCCCAGCCCCAGAGCGGTTCCCGAGGATGAGAGGGATGCGGGAGGGATGCAGGAAAGATGCGGGAAGGATGCGGGAGGGATGCGGGAGCAGCCCCGGCCCCGCCGGCAGCTCTGTCTCGCTCCTCCCAGGGCTCCTTCTCTGCCCAGGTGTCGGGAATGGGCGGTGCAGATGAAAAACAATTTAAAATACAGACGCAAATATATCTAAATATCTCCAAATCTACCTAAACACAAATAAGGCGGCCCCAGCCCGAACCTTCCCCAGTTTCTCCCATCACGCAGGAGGCAGCAAACCCCACCTGGCAGCTCGGCTTTAAATAGCGAAAATCGAGAGTTTAAAGTGAAATAACAGCGCAGAGCTCGGCCCGGGAGGGAGCTGCGGCTGCTCGGGGGGGATTTTACTCAATTTTCCCCCCGCTCGTGGCAGGGAAATGCAGGACGGCAATTTGGCTTTTCCAAACAAACCCGTCCGTGCCGCCCGAGCAGAGCGAAATGAATGCCCTGGAAATGTTAAACACGGAGCCCTGCCTGTACCTGCGTTTCCGAGGGTATAAATAGAATTTCAGCATTTCCTCACCAATGAAAACGCTGCAGATCGGAGCCCTCAGCGCTGCCTTTGAGCCCCAATAAGAACTCGATATTTTAATGGCCATATGGCAGCACTTTCTCAAAGGCTTCAAATGTATACACACAGTGTCAGATATATTTTGACTTCTCCGCATTAATTAAAAGCAGTGATGTTAGGAATTATTTGCATGTAATAACTGTTTACTTGTTCCTCTTTATGAAACTTGAATAGTTTACATTCTTTCATACATTTCCTTTTTCCTGTTGGCTCCTTCTCCATGTTGCAGTTTCTTTAAAACTCTCCACTTAACTGGTTGCAGGTTGATGGATGGAAAATGTTTTTCTTTTATGAATTAAGCTTTCATTTCTGTAATCAATTATTCTCTTAGGCTCTTTTCTGGTTGGGCTTTTTTTCCCCTTTTTATTTATTTTTTTTCTTCTTCATCCTCGCACAAATTTCCGAACTGAACGCAGCCCAATCTCAGCGTGACTCTTGAATTCATTATTAACTCGCTTCCTCCGCACTCTCAGGCTCGGAATTAGCAGGAGTTGGGTCTCACGAAGCCCTCGGTGAATAAACTCATTCCCCGCTGCCTCTAACGGGCGGGACTCGGGCGCTAATTATTTTAATTTTTTTTTTTTTTTTTTGACATGTTCGCGTGGGGTGAGGCTTTGTCATATTCGGAGAGGAGCAGCCCCGGCGGGGCTCCCTGAGGGCGGCTCCGTGGGGTTTTCTCGCCGTGCCCAGGGTGGATTTCACTCCCCGGCACGGAGGCTCTTTCAGAGCAGTTTGCTGTGAAAAATCATTGAATTTTTATTGGATTTTTATCCCGCGTGTCGCACTCGCTCTGCCTCGTTTGGCTCCATCCCCGACATCTCGGTGCTGCTTTCATTTATTCTGGCGGAGATTTGGAATATTTCCCCGCGTGTGTGTACAAATGTTTGTGTAAATCCGAAGCGAGGACGTGTGGCTCGGTAAACACGGGTGCTGCTCCAGCCCTGCCGTGTGCCCGAGCTGCAGGAGCCTGCAAACCCCGGCAGCCAGGCTCTCCTTGGGAAAACACCGCTTAAACCGGGCCAATTTGGGTATTTTTAGTAAAAAAGTTCAGGGATTATTCCCGGTGCTGTGAGCTGGGAAGAGCCGCTCCTAAACCCCCTTCAAAAAATAAATTCAAATCTCCAAGTGCAAGGCAAAGATGGGGGAAAAAAAAAAAATCAGATTTTTTTTTACTCAGGTTGAGCTGTATAAAATGACAATTCTCCCCGCTGCATCCCCGCCTGTTCTCCCGGCTGGAATCGCCCCCCGAGCATCCCCTGGAGCCGCGATCCAGCCCCGAGCCCGCTCTGCCGGGGCCCGGCGGGGATGAGAAACCCCAGCCCGGCTTCCTGAGAAGGCGGGAAATGACTCAAAGCGGTGCTGGGGCAGAATCATCATTTTCGGTTCAGGGCAGGTTTCTGAGAGAGCCACAACCGGCCCGGGCTGGGTTTGTGTCTGCGGCGAGGGATCCCGGGCCAGGGAGGTTGTTTCACGGGGAGAATAAAAAATTCAAGATAATAATAATAATAATACTAATAATAATAATAATAGATCACTATTAATGCAGTATAAACAGGGGCACGGAGGTGTCGGGCTCAGCTCTGGGGTTCTGTGCCTCACAGCCGGGTTTTGCCACACGCTGCCTGCATTTATTTAGGGAATTTGAAGGGCTTCAAATTCCCTAAATGTTTACCCCTTCAAATTCCCTAAATAATTGCTGCCCATCCTCCTCACCCCGTGCTCCGGCTCTGCGAGGGTTTTCCCCCCAAACCCTCGGTGCTGGTTGTTTTTTCTGGGATCCTCCGTGGGCTCATCCCGTCCCTGCAGGTTGGCAGCAGGAGCTGCATCCTCGGGTGTTGAGAATGAAATAATTCTATTTCTTTTGCCCTCCCAAATGTCCTGTCTGTGCAGGAAATGAGCCGAAGGTTTGTGCGTTGTTCATTCCTGGTTTGAGAGCCGAGGCGAGGCGGGGATCGGTGATCGCTGTCGGCTTTAGAACCCGCATTCCCTCCTTTCCGTGCTCCCTGGAGCAACTCTCCCATCTGGGATAATTCCAGGATGTTCTCAGAGGGAGAAAATTTCATTTTTTCAGTTTATTCCTTTTTTTTTTTTTCCCTCCTATCTGGATAAATCCTGTTTAGTTCTGCTGTGGATATCCTCAGGTCCGACCCGATGGTCGGGATCTGAAAAGCCCCGATTGCTCCAGGGGGAAAAGGGAAAGGAGGCGGCTCCTCGCTGTTGTTATCCGTGGAATAAAGGCTGGAGGAGCAGAAATCCATCACAGCGAGGTTTAGACTGATGCCCTGCCGGGGTTCAGGCCTCTGACACCTCGGGAGTCCCGCAGGGATGGGTCAGAGTGGTTTGTGCAGCCTCCGGCCGAGGGTTTCCTGAATTTGGGGAGCCTGAGGGAGAGCTGAGGCCCTTCCTGGGGGGTTTCTGTTCTCCCACAGCCAGGCCGGGACAGAGGGGCTGGGGTGAAGCTGCTCAGGCTGTGGGAGGTAAAAAGTTTGGGGTCAGGGTGGGCCCAGGGCTGGTGACACCCTCTGTGATGATAAAGGCAATTTCAGGCTGTGGATGGAAACTTGTTCTGCTGCGGCAAGGGGGGCTCTCCTTGCAAAATTTGGGCTCCCAAGAGCTTTTCAACGCTTCATTCCTTTTTGTTTTTGTTCTGGTTTTTTTTTTTGCATAGAAGGTGACAGGTTGGTGCTTCAAAATCACCTCTGCAATCCTCCCTGAGGACACCCAAACCCTTTCGCAGGTTCCTGCTCTCCGGGCAGGGCTGGAGAGGGGACAGTCCCTGCAGAGCTCGCTGTCTGCCGGCCGGGTTCAGTTCCCATTTTGCAGTTCCCAGTTTTTGGCTCATGGCTGAGGCCGAGCACGGCTCCCTCCGAGTGGGAACAAGAGCAGGATCGGGCCCTGGGTCCCTGCGGGTGATCCCGGCTCCATCCCAAGGGAGCATCCCCGAGGGGATCCCGCGCCCAGGGCTGGGTCACCGCGGAAATACGGGCACAGGGCAGGGCAGGGGAATTGGGACTTTTCCTTGCGGCTCCAGGGCCCTGTCTGGGCACTCACGGCTCGTTAAAAGCGATGATGTGTGCGGGATTTCCATCCCAGCCTCTCGCGCAAGAGCTGAACCCGTGTGGGATCCTCACTTCTGTTTTTTTTTTCCTCCTTTTCCCCACCGTCCTTAGGGAAAAGCTTCACCCTGACCATCACGGTGTTCACCAACCCCACGCAAGTGGCCACCTACCACCGAGCCATCAAAGTGACCGTGGACGGGCCCCGGGAGCCCCGCAGTGAGTGAGGGGCTGCTTTGGGGCTGCTTTGGGGTCTGGCAGCGCTGGCAATGCTGGGGAGGGGGTGCAGGGTCCGGGCTCCCCGTGCCTGAGGGGTGCAGGGTGCAGAGCTGGCACACGGAGCTCAGGGGAGGCGTTGGGGTGGCACCTTTGGCTGCTCGGATTTTTCTTCATGTCCCTCCCTGCTGCCTCCTGCTCCTTTTTCCATCATGGAGGGATGGTTTGTAGCTCCCTTATTCCATCTTGGAGGGATGGTTTGTAGCTCCCTAACCCATCTTGGAGGGATGGTTTGTAGCTCCCTAACCCATCTTGGAGGGATGGTTTGTAGCTCCCTAACCCATCTTGGAGGGATGGTTTGTAGCTCCCTAACCCATCTTGGAGGGATGGTTTGTAGGTCCCTAACCCATCCTGGAGGGATAATTTCACAGCTCCAGGTTGGGATGTTGGGAAAACTCTTGGAGCTTCGATGGCACAAGTTCCAGGCCCAGCCTGGCGCTGCACGGGGGGACTGGGGGGTTATGAAACCAGGGATCTGTGCGCGGCTTTGGGGGCTGATTGCTGGCCGATTACACTACAAATGCAGCAGGTTCCCCGGGCGCTGAGGCGGTGCCTGCCCTGGCACAGAGCTCCTTCCCCTCGGCTCCGCCGTGGTTTCGCTTTCGGGCTCTCAAAGGCTGGGGCTGGCAGCGCCCGCGGCCGGGGGCTGAGCCTGGAGAAACCAGAGAGACTCTGCGACCGCAGAAGCGTCTGTGTTGTGCTGGGGAGGCTCTCCCGGGGGCAGGATGGAGCCTCGTGGTTCAGGGAGGCTCCGGGAGCTGCCCTGCCCTGGTGCCTTTCGGTGTCGGGCTGCTCGGAGCTGCCTCTGGTGTCTCAGCCACCAGGGACCCTCTCAGGAGGTGCTGCCCGCAGAGTTTCCTCTGCCTCGAGGGGGATTCACCCTGTGGGACCCCCATGTGTGCTGGGATCCTGTCCCCGGGGGCTCCATCCCCAGCTTTGCCCTCCTGCTGGCCCAGCAGCACCCCGGCACTATAAAGCCCGGTTTGTTCCCTTTGCGTGTCAGGCCGTGGTGCCTGCAGCGAGGGGAAGCAGTTTGATCCTTCAGAAACGCCTCCAAAAACATTTTCTGTTGATGCTGTCGCCGGGCCATCGGTGCCCCTTGATGTCAGGCCAGGTGGAGGCCGTTCCCTGGGCCAGGGGGGGTTTATTTGCATCGGGCTTTGGAGGATTTCCCCCCCTCATTGATTTTGTTTTGGAGCCTGTCGAGGATGGATTTCCTGCATTCCAGCTTCTAAATCCAACGCTGCTGTTGCGGGTTGTTTCTTGAAGCCAGGAACATCAGGCAGGTCCCTTGCGTGGCACCTGTGGGTCGTGGTGGGTGCTGGGGCTCAGCCCCAGGGCTGGGCAGGGAATTTCACAACTCTGCCAGGAGTGTCAGGAATAGAAACCAGCCCTCCTGACTGCTGGCTCAGCCCCTTATCAGCTGCATCAGATCGCCTTTCTAATAATAATAATAATCATCATCATCATCCTCACCATCGGGAATACATAAATAATAATACAAGGGGAGATAGTTGTTACTCTTGGAGCTCGGTTTGGCCTCCCCGACAGCCAAACCCAGGTGAATCACACCCGTTCCTCCTGAATTTCAGCATTTCACCCCAGAGCTCCCATCCCTCAGCTCAGTTTTCTGATATGGAGGCCGTGGCAATCAGGGCATGGAGCAGCTTGTGCTGGCTCTGATGAGGGGTGCCCTCCCTAGAACACAGCCCAGCTGCAAGGACAGCATTTTCTGGGGTTTTTCTTTTTATTTTCGTGATGGTTTCTGGGCCTCAAACTGTGCTGGAAGTGTTGGCTCCTTGAGGAGATCTGTGTGGGGTTTATTTGCTGCTTGTGCCCTTGCCTGGTGTGGGCCCCAGAGGTTGATCTCTCCCCCATCCCTGCATCCCCAACCCATAAATCACAGACAGAAAAGGTTTAGCCCCAAATTGTGTCTATTTTGGAATTTTTTTTTTTCAGGGAATCATAGATTTATTGGTCATGTTTTGGCTCCCAGTTTGACCCTGGGGCTTGAACTCATGGTTGATGAATTTCCAGTGGGAAAATTTTTTTTTTAAGAGAATTTCTTTCCTGCCACACTTCTGAATGAAGACAACAATTAAAAAAAAATAATAAGATAACACCTTTCTCCCCTCCCTGCTCTGCAGAAACCCTGGGTGTGGAAGCAGCAGCTGTAAAATGATCCTGGAAAGCCGAGGTGCTTTTCCTGGCTCACCTGCCACTGGGTGGCTCCCGGGCACAGCACCCTGGCAGTGCCAGCATTGGCATTTGGGGCTGGCACAGCCCTGGGGATCCCCACCTTGGGCCAAACACCGAGGCTGGTGAGAGCAGAAATTGCAATTTTTTATTTATATTTATAAATACTATATACACTTCTTAACATATGTATGTTAATATGTGTGGGCATAAAAATATATGGAATTTTTTCCCCTTCTTGGCTTCAGGGCCACGGTGTGTGCTGGCTGCTGGTGTGAGGATCAGGGCTGGAGGCTGATGTGGGGCTGGTGGAGAGGACAAAACCCATCCTTAACGTGGAAAGAATTGGCCATTTGTCTTGGTACCCTGGGAAAGGCCCGGGCAGCGCCTTCTCAGCTGCAGCAAATCCCTCCAGCCAAACATCCCTGTGGGCTCTGGGGCCAGGGCTGTGGCTGGGCTCCACCTCTGGGCATCCCATTCATCCTCCAGCCCTGGCCATGGCTTGATCTGAGCCCTTGAGCGAGGCTTTCAACGCAGGCCGTGCCCAGCCCCAGCTCCTGAGGGCTCTGGGGGTGATGGGGATGGCTTGGGGTGCACAGGGGGAGCAGGGGGAGGCTCCTTGGGGCGATATCAGTGGTGGTATCAGTGCTGCTTCTCCTTGAGCATCCCCTCCTCAGGCTCCTCCAGTGCCCCGCTCGCTCCGAGCTCCTTTTCCTCCTGCTCCAGCTCTCTCTGGGTTGGATCTGGACAGCAGAAAAAGGGACATTCTGTCAAGTTGGCACCTCAGCTCTAAACAAATAGCACAGCGGGTGCCAAGTGTTGACATACTTTGTACAAACAGGAAGTAATAAAATATTTGAACTTCCTGTGGAATTTCCTTCTTTTCCGCCCCCCGTTTCTGCAGGCCCGTGTTCAGGCTGCAGAGCCCTCTCACATCCACAGCTGCTGCAGAATAACCCCCAGAGGCAGAGCATGGGGAGCTGAAGGGCTGCACAGGGGTGTTCAGTGTGTTCCTGGGGAAAGGGAGCATCCCCAGGGCTCCCCTCACACCCACCTGCTGCCTTCCCTTCCCTTCCCTTCCCTTCCCTTCCCTTCCCTTCCCTTCCCTTCCCTTCCCTTCCCTTCCCTTCCCTTCCCTTCCCTTCCCTTCCCTTCCCTTCCCTTCCCTTCCCTTCCCTTCCCTTCCCTTCCCTTCCCTTCCCTTCCCTTCCCTTCCCTTCCCTTCCCTTCCCTTCCCTTCCCTTCCCTTCCCTTCCCTTCCCTCTCACCTTCGCTGCTCTCACTTTTCCTTTCTTCCTCTCACAGCTCCAGCCCCTTTCTGCCCACAACTCTTGTGCAAAGTCTTTTTTTTTTTCCCCTTTTAAATTCCTTTTCCCCCCCTCTTGGACTATTTTTTTTACCATTAGCTTTCCAAATCCCCCCACTCTCCTCTCCCCCGCCACTTTCTAACCCCCCTTTTGTATTTAATCCTTTCCTTCTGCCTCCCACCCCATTGCTGCTGTTCTTGCTGGGGAGGAAAGGGACACCGGGAGGATTTGTGGGTCCCTGTGTCCCCGCATTCCCTGCTCAGCCCCGCTGTCGGTGCCTCCTGCCCTGTTCATTTCGGGGCTGTGCATCACAGATTTGGTGCTTTTGCTCGTGTCCCTGCTTGGTGCGACCACAGCCAGCGACACAAACGTGTCCCCAGGGCAAGGGGGGGGACAGGACGAGGGGGTTTGCGGCCACAACAATTCAATCCCCTCTCCCACCTCGTCCCTGCAGTGTTTTCTAGCTGAGCCCACCCCTGCCCAGCCCCAGTTTCCCCCCGTGGTTTTTCCCTGCCCAAAAAGGCTCCGTGCCCCCCGGCTGCGGCTGTCCCCGTCCCCTGGCCCTGTCACGTAGCCGGCGGGTGGGAAAGCTTCTCACCTCCCCCGAGCGAGGCGTTTCCAGGAACCGCCGCTGCTCTGGGGCTCGGAGGCTGCTGAGAGCTCAGCTGAGAGAGGGTTTCCCTCCCACGGGAGCCCACGGCGCTGCGCTCCGGGCTGGGAAATGGGGCGTGCTGAAATTCAGTGGGGAGTTTGGGGTGTGCAGAAATTCAATGGGGAGTTTGGGGTGTGCAGACATTGAATGGGGAGTCTGGGGTGTGCAGAAATTAAATAAGGAGTTTGGGGTGTGCAGAAATTAAATGGGGTGTGCAGAAATTAAATGGGGAGTCTGGGGTGTGCAGAAATTAAATGGGGAGTCTGGGGTGTGCAGAAATTAAATGGGGAGTCTGGGGTGTGCAGAAATTAAATAAGGAGTTTGGGGTGTGCAGAAATCAGGGGTATGAGGTGTGCAGAAATTAAATGAGGAGTTTGGGGTGTGCAGAATTGAATGGGAAGTTTGGGGTGTGCTAAAATGAGCACTTTGGGGTGTGCAGAAATGGGGGGTTTGGGGTGTGCAGAAATGGGGGGTTTGGGTGAGCAGAAATTCAATGGGGAGTTTGGGGTGTGCAGAATTAAATGAGGAGTTTGGGGTGTGCAGAATTAAACTGGGGAGTTTGGGGTGTGCGGACATTTAATGGGGTGTGCAGAAATTAGATGGGGGGTTTGGGGTGTGCTGAAATTCAGTGGGGGGTTTGGGGTGTGCAGACATTGAATGGGGAGTTTGGGGTGTGCAGAAATTAAATGGGGAGTCTGGAGTGTGCAGAAATTAAATAAGGAGTTTGGGGTGTGCAGAAATCAGGGGTATGAGGTGTGCAGAAATTAAATTAGGAGTTTGGGGTGTGCTGACATGAGGAGTTTGGGGTGTGCTGAAATTAAATGGGGAGTTTGGGGTGTGCAGAATTGAATGGGAAGTTTGGGGTGTGCTAAAATGAGCACTTTGAGGTGTGCAGAAATGGGGGGTTTGGGGTATGCAGAAATGGGGAGTTTGGGGCGTGCAGACATTGAATGGGGTGTGCAGAAATTAGATGGGGGGTTTGGGGTGTGCAGAAATTAAATGGGGGGTTTGGGGTGTGCAGACATTGAATGGGGAGTTTGGGGTGTGCAGAATTAAATAAGGAGTTTGGAGTGTGCTGAAATGGGGGTTTAGGGTGTGCAGAAATTGAATGGGGAGTTTGGGGTGTGCAGACTTGAGCAGTTTGAAGTGAGCAGACACGAGGAGTTTGGGGTGTGCAGAAATCGGGGGTTTGAGGTGTGCAGAAATTAAATGAGGACTTTGGGATGTGCTGATATGGGGAGTTTGGGGGGTGCAGAAATTAAATGAGCGGTTTAGGGTGTGCAGACATGAGGGGTTTGGGGCGTGCTGAAATGGGGATTTTGGGGTGTGCAGACACGAGGCGTTTGGGGTGTGCTGAAATTAAATGAGTAGTTTGAGATGTGCAGAAATGAGCACTTTGGGGTGTGCAGACACGAGTAGTTTGAGATGTGCAGGCACAATCAGTTTGAGATATGCAGAAATGAGCAGTCTGGGGTGTGCAGACATGAGGAATTTGGGGTGTGCAGGGGGTGGCACCCCCTTGTCCCTCCTGTGGAGGTGCTCGTGCCATCGCTGTCCCCACAGTGCTGGTTGCCCTCACCCCATGCATTGTGAGCTCTTGGCTTGAATATGAGGTAAAAAAGCAAAAACCTGTGAGAAAGATGGGCTGGAAATGGGAAATCTTCGTCTGGGAGCGCTGTGGGAAGGTTGGGATGCTGTTCTATGGGATGGCAGCTCCAGGAAGCTGGAGATGGAGAAATAAAATACTCCCAGTCCAGGGACACAGGGAAATTGGGATTTACTGGGTGGCAGATGAGTGTGGGTCAGCCTAAAATAGCTGAGGGTGAGGAAGATGGAGTGGGGTTATGGGATGGGAGCCAAAGAGGAGCAGGGACAAAATGATCCCCTGTTGCCATATTCCTGTGGGCAATTTTGGACCTTGAGGCAGAGCTCCAGAGATCCTGTGCTTTCTGCACGTTTACCCTCAGAGATTTGGGCCCAGGGAGATGCAGAGATCCTGTGCTTTCTGCACGTTTACCCTCAGAGATTTGGGCCCAGGGAGATCCAGAGATCCTGTGCTTTCTGCACATTTACCCTCAGAGATTTGGGCCCAGGGAGATCCAGAGATCCTGTGCTTTCTGCACATTTACCCTCAGAGATTTGGGAAGTGCTTGGGGAATAAATCACTGGAGAGTCTTGTGCCTCTCAGAAGCTGGAGTGGAGACCCAGGACAGGGGTGGGCTGTGCCAGTATTGTCCAATTCCAGATCTTTATCTTGGCCAAAAGGCTCCCTCGTGGGGCTGCGTAAAACTTGAGCTGGAGATGTTCTCTGTAATTAAAAGCAGACTCGGTGCTGAAGTGCTCCCGTGGGGTGATAGTTTTGGGTATTATTGAGGTCTTTGTTTTATTCCCCTGCTTGTCCTTAGCTAGAAATAAATACACAGACAGTTCCCAGATTGTCTGGGAATAGGGAAAAAAAAAAAAAAGGAAATGGCAAAAAGAAGGAATAAATAGGAGAAAAAAGTCCCCAACAAAATCAATCCAAGATAATTTCAATAAATAAATGACCTCAGCTCTTCCTGGGCAGTGATTTGTCCATGTCATATTGCTGTAATCTGTTCTAATTTAATACTCAGTACTTAAAACAAGCTCATTTCCCACTTCTGGAGCCCCGTCCTCTTCCCTGGTGAGGAAGAGGAGGAAATCCTGAGTGGCCTTTATGGCTTCCCTATTGCCTGAGCCCTGGCAGGGCTGAGGCTGTTGGAGGAAACTCTGTGTGCCCATCCTGGAGCTGTGGCATTGCTGTGTGCTTCCCTGGGATATCCTCACACATCCCCTGGGCGTTCTTGGGGTGCTGCTCAGAGATTGGGGTGATCCCAGCCCTGCTCCAGCCTCTGCTTTTGTGGGATGGAACCTGTGCAGCTCCTGTGGGTGTCTGCTTCTCCTTGCTGGAGGGGTGGAAGGGCTTTGGTTTGTTCAGGAGCCTTTGGGGGAGCCCTGGGGCTCCCCAATTCCTGCAGGAGCCTTTGGGGGAACCTTGGGGCTCCCCAGTTCCTGCAGGAGCCTTTGGAGGAGGCTCAGAGCTCTTTAATTCCTGCAGGAGCCTTTGGGGGAACCCTGGGACTCCTCAATTCCTGCACGAGCCTTTGGGGCATCCTTAGGGCTCCCCAACTCCTGCAGGAGCTTTTGGGGGAGCCTTGGAGCTCTTCAATTCCTGCAGTTGCCTTTGGGGGAGGCTCAGAGCCTTGATTAATTCCTGCAGTTGCCTTTGGGGGATCCTTGGGGCTCCTCAATTCCTGCAGTTGCCTTTGGGGGATCCTTGGGGCTCCCCAATTCCTGCAGTTGCCTTTGGGGGAGGCTCAGAGCTCTTTAATTCCTGCAAGAGCCTTTGGGGGATCCTTGGGGCTCCCCAGTTCCTGCAGTTGCCTTTGGGGGAGGCTCAGAGCCTTGATTAATTCCTGCAGTTGCCTTTGGGGGATCCTTGGGGCTCCCCAGCTCCTGCAGGAGCCTCTGCAGATTGTTGCTGGCTCACAGCAGGTTTCCCTGCCTGTTTTCCCATCTCTAACGCGTTTTGATCCCAGGGAAATGTCCCCCTCTGGGATGCCCCGTGTTGGCAGCGGGGTGGATAAAAACCCCACAGGGACAAACCCAGCCTGGCCCTGGGTTCTGTGGTGGGGCTGTGCAAGAGCCCAGCCCCAGTGGGATCTCAGTGGGACTTGTGGTCATCCCAGGGGACACCAGGGAGCAGAGAATTCCCTGGGCAGAGCAGAGCAGGGATAAAAGTTGTCTGAGAGTGCTCCAAGCATCACCAGGGCCTTTGGTGCTGCAGCTCGGGGCTGTATTCCAGCCTCAAAGGGAATTACAGAGCAGCTGAAATTGTCTGGGCTCCAGTAAATGCACTCCTCTAATTATTTTATTCGCCACATGCAGTAAATTCTGTCTCTCCTTTCCAATTGCCTGCTGCGCAACAACTCCAGAATCTTTTCACTTGAAAACCTCCAATATTTTCTAAGTGCAGCAGTATTGGGAGTCAGAACAGGGAAATTATTTTTGCTTGCGTCCTACAGAGGAATCTTTGTTGGGATTGGTTGCAGCACCTCCTGCTTTTGAAAGCTTTGGGAAAACCCCAGGGCATGCTTCTCAGCTGGGGTGGAAGAGGCAAACCTGGCCCTGGGGTGGCTTTGGAAATAACTCAGAATGGAGAAATGGGCATTGATCCCGAATTTGGGAGAGATTAAACCGATCAAAAGGGTTTTCTGTGGGATCTGGTGGTCGTTGAGGGATGTTTGGGGGGTTAAGTTGCATTGGAGGCTTTTTCCAGGAGGGTGTTGGTGGTGCTCGGTGTTAGGTTGTGTCAGGGGCTGTTCAAAGGCACAGCAAAAGAAATTCAAATACAAACAAGAAACCCAAATTCAAACACACAACAAAAGAAATTCCTGCTGGATGCAGCAGCGTGATGCAAAGGGAGCTGTGCAGGAGGATGGGTGGGCTGGGCTGGGATGCAGGTGGCACCAAAAAGGGATTTTTGTGAGCAGTGCAGCAAGGCCATTGGTGAGCTTCGCTCCTTCCCAAAGGAGCAGCGTTTACCCCGTGCCTCAGTTTACCTGTCTGTGATTCCTGGGGGCAGCAGGGATGTGCAGGGGGCTGGGGGGAGGATTTGCAGGGTTATTGATGCAGCGTGGCCCCAGCTCCCTCAGGAAGGATTCAGGAGGACACAGTGAGGAGTCACAGATTGGAAAGGAAAGGGGGAAAAAAATTGGCAGTGCTAAAAGACAAGTTTCGTTTCAGGGAAGACAACAGCTAAAGGACCAGAACTATCAAACCAAAACCACAAGATCACATCAGATGTCAGGCAGGACACATCTTGTTTCTCCCTCCCGAAAGGGCTTATCAGTGCAACCAATCACTTTAATGATGTGGCAGAGGGAGGAAGAGGATTTGACTCAGAGTGAAATGAAATTGAGTTCCTACGACCCTTCTCTTCCGCTGCCGGCGCGCAGTCACCTGTCCTGCAGGCAGCAGAGATCAATCACAAACCTCCTCCTGCAGCGGAAGGGGCTCAGACATGAGTTTGCATTATTTTCTCTTGCTCTTCCCAGCGTCTCTGCTGTGGTGGGAGCGGGGCAGAGAGGCGAGGAAGAAGAGGGACACGGCGAGCAGGGGGTGCCCCTGGTGCCCTCCCAGCCTCCGGGGATGGTGGCAGTGGGATGGGAACCTCTGTGCTGGGAGGGTTCCCCTTTCCAAATCAGATGTGGGAGCAGGGAATCCTTTCCCCATGGTCAGCTCTGCTCCCTTGGCTTTGGGGAGCAGCATTGCAGGGAGGATGAGGATGAGGAGGAGGGTGCAGTGCAGGTGCCGTCGCTCTGGGCTCCTCCTGCCAGTGCAAAGCTATTATCCAGCAGGGTAACACCAGCCAGGCTGTGGGGATGGAGCTTGGAGCTCAGTCCTGGGATGGAGGGGATCAGTATTCAAATGCAGGGAAAAGCAGCGCTCAGCACCCTCAGACCTTGAGAAAATTCAGGTCTGATCCCAACAGCACAGGCCGGGCTGGCAAATTGCTGCTCCCTCCCCACAGAGCAGGGACATCTCAGCTCCATCAGCTGAACCACGGCACATTCCTTGCACAGGGCTGAGCCCAGCACCTGGTCCTCCCCTTCCCGGGCACGGTGTCCTCAGCCAGTGTCACCCCAAGGAATGTGATGTGCTGGCCCTAATGGAACAGGTTGTGAACTGGGAGGAACCAGCTCTACGGGTAGGTCCCGGTGCAGGTTGTTAGATAGCAGCAGGAGCTCACTGGGACTGGCAGCTCTCCATGGATCTATGGAATCTGAAAATCTGATCTCAGCCGGGGCTGAGGCAATACCAGCTGCATGTCCTTGAGATCTCTCTGCTTCCTCCCAGCAGCCAGCTCAGGAATCTCGGAATCAGGGGGTTTGCCTGATTCCATGAGGAGCAGATCACAGCCCACGAGTGAATTTTGCCTTCCTGGAATGGGGAGTGACTGCAGAGAGGCTGTCAGGGCTGGTGGTTTTTGCACCCTGTTCTGAAAGCTGCCCGATTTCCCGCAGATGTGCACCCACCTGCTGCGCTGTGACACCCGGGCTGCAGCTTTCATATCTGTAAATCACAACTTTTAACCCCCACCCAGCTCACTCTGCAGTCTCAGGGGCAGATTTTCAGAGTTCTTGCTCTGGATGGAAAAAGGCAGGAAAGCTCTGGTGGGGATTTTCAGTGAGGCACAAGTGGCCTGAATGCTTAAACCTGATGAAATTTGCCCACTGCTGAGAATACCCTCAGCTTTCCCTGTCTTCTGAAGGGCTTCAAATATTTTTGTAAATCCAGAAAGACTCTTGAAACCCTGGGAATAGGGATCCTGTGTACTTCAGGCATTTGAGCTGCAGTTGTGTGGAAATTTGGGCGTGATGTTCCCTTTGATTTGGGAATGGGCCACAGCTCCCGGGTCCCTGGAGCTTTTGGAAGCACTACCCTGGATTTCTGTTTAAATTAATGCCCTGCTTTGTTTTCCTTCCAGAGGGCTCAGTTTTGGGGTCTCCCAGCACAATCAAAGGCCCCAACAGGGTTTATCAGAGACTTGCCAGGGTGGGCACAGGGCGGGCAGGGAGAGAGGCAGAGGAGAGGTCTGAGCACTAACCCAGGAGTGAGAGGAGATCAGGGGCTCCCAAAGCCTCCTAATCAGTCCCAGCCTGCCTAGAACGAACATCTCTCCCGCTGCTGGAGCTTCAGACACTAAAAAACCTACTGTAAATGCAACATATCTCTGTGCTTCCTGCCAGCTGGCCCGGGGCCAGCCTATTTCCTTCAAAAAGAGGGATATTTATTTTCATCCTTTTAGAGGCAGCCAATTCATCTCAGACCACCACCAGCTAAAAAAGCTTTATAAATTAGCAGCCTTTTTTTTTTCTTTTCTTTTTTTTTTTTTTTTTTTTTTTTTCCTTCCTAATTCTCTCCCCCACCCCTTTAAATATTATTTTCCTTTGGTTGCTGGTGTGAAGGCTGTGCCAGGACAAGCGAGCCGGGGCGCATTGCGCCACACTCCCCTTTCTCCCCGAGCTGCAGAAAGACAGTAGCGGCAGTGTCTCACGAAAGCCAGAGGAAACCAAAGCAAAGCCCGGCCGTGACTGATTCTCCTTCCAAATGGCGTAAGCAGGCCCACTTCAAACATGTGAATAATGAGTTATCTGTGCCTGACTTTGTTCGGCAGCACAAGGGACGGTGCCTCCCAATGTGAACTCCTGGGCTCTGGTTTTAGCAGCGGGGCTGGCTCTCGCTGGGGCTCGGAGGGCACCTCCGTCATCCTGCGTCATGTTTGAGTCCCTTCCAGCTCCCAGCTCTGCACTGTCCTCCCTCCCTCCTTCCCTGGCAGTGGGGCTCCTCTGAATTCTCCTTGGCTGGGCACTTCCCACGCAGGTCTAGAGCTGGAGGTGGGATTCCAGGTGGAGCCTGAGCCACGTTCTTGCCTTGTGTTAGAGGTGTGCAAAGGTGAAACCAGCCCAGCACTGGCTGCAAGGGACAGGCCTGCTGTTCCCATAACACGGGAGTTTCACATGTGGCTTCTTTCTGGAACACATGCTGGGACTTGATAGTCTAGCCGAGACTCAGGCTGGGAAAAAATTCCAGCCTCTGTGTCTCTCTGAAGTACCTATTTCGAGGGCCACGGGAGGGATTTGAAAGGTGTTTTGCACATTGAGACAGAGTTTTATCCACTGCTGATCCCTTTCTTGTGGTCCCTTCTCACGGACGTGTAGAGACTAAGCCTTTATGTGCAGGGACTGCTCCTGGTGAGCCTGGCTCAGCCCCGGAGTTAGGCTGGGAATATTTGAGCACAGCCTTGGTGGGAGGATGGTGGAATGCCAGGGGGATGCTTGGATGCTTTGTAGGAGGCTGAGTGTGGCTCAAGCTGCTGTGCCAGCCCGTGCCACCCTCTCCTGGCCGTGTCTCCTCCTGTCTGGGGCTGAGGCAATGATCTGCAGTGTGTGTGTGTGTGTGTGTGCTCGTGAACGTCCCTCGGCGTTTCCTCCGCTCCAGCTTGCCGCCAGCATTCCGCAGCCAGGCTCCCGGGGAGGGCCAAGCCACTTCCCAACATCTGCTGAGCCGGGGGCTGGGGATGAGCGTGACACCCAGCTCTGAGCCCAGCACGGCTCTGCAGCTCCTCATCTCACTCCATCTGCAGAGAAATCAGGGAACTGGGGCTCCCGCTCACCCCACTGAGAGTTTTCTTTTAATCAAATCTCTCAGCTCTGGGATTTTGGTGTCACTCGAGCCATGAAGTTCCTGGAGCTCCTTTCTTCCTTTGCTCAATTTAATATTCTGCATCTCAGTAACCTGAGGAAATCAGCTGCTTTTGGAGCTCCCCCTCCACTGCCTGGAAACCCCATCCTGGTCCTGGCTTGGGAAGCCACATCAGGTTGCACACTCCTAGAAGGAAGAGCAGACTCTGTTTGGTCTTTGAAATATTTTAATGCAGAAAGCATGTCTTTAAATCATGGCTCGGAGGGCCTGAGCTCGTGTGGCACACACTGCTTCGCTGTCTGCATTCCAAGGAAACACCCAAAACTTCCAGTATGCTTCTTATTACTGGCCTAAAGTGTCAAATTCACATTGGCTCTTCCAGCTGGGAAGTGTTCAACGGGATAGTTTGTTTGATATGCTGATACAGATCTTGTTATTACATCAGGATCGTAGGTGATCTGTCAATGTTTACATCATGTCAGGTTCAATACCAGAATTAACAGATTCTGAAACCCGATCCAGCGTTAAAACCCTGGCGCTGCTGACAAGGAGTGCCCAAGGTCAGGAGCTGCCACCATTTGACCATGCTGGGCTCTGCTGTTTCCATAAATATTGACCTACAAGCCAGTGGTGGCCCAGCTGGAAATGCAGCGCAGAATCTCCAACCCCAGCAGTGCCTTTTGTGCCCCAAAACTCACAGGTTGGGGTGATTAAGGCTTCTCAGACAGATTTCTTTTGGGATGAGGGCTGGGGCTGTTTGAAGTTGAGTGAAAATCCACCCACTGGCTTCGGGAGGCTTTGAGTCAGTGCTTGGGTGAAGGTAGAAACCACCTTCCTGTTCTCTAAGGTATGAGCCATTGTTCGCTGGTTTCCTCTCCGTGACAGCTGTGGGCAGATGGGGAAGGGCTTTTAATGAAGCCAACCGCTGCAGAAATTAAAAAGCTCAGGTTGTTCTGATGAAAGAAACCCATTAACAGCGATTCTCTCTTGCGTGACAAAGTCTGACGTCCCCAGCCCGAAGTGACAAGCGGCAGGAAGTCCTGGGGAGACAGCCTGAGCTAAAGAGGGCTGGCAGGCCAAGCTGGTGGTTTTTAACTCATTCTCTGCCTTGTTTCACAGGGTTTGGGGCTGCCAGGTTCCACACATGGGGACAAGGTGAGACACAGACTGAAGAGGGGCTGGGAAGAGCCCTGATCCCACCACCCCTGTGTTTGCCTTGACTTATATTTGCATCAAGTTTTCCTCTTTCTTTTCAGCAGGATAGTTTCAGGGGTTTGGGACGTTTTGCTGGGTCTCCCCACAAACCAGCCCCTTCTGGATGTGTTTGCTCCAGGCTGGCAAAGTCCATGGGACTGTGCCCACCCTCAGACAGTGCAGGCACCAGAGCAACCACAGTGCAGCATGATAGAGGCACATGAAGCCCTTGGTGGGGCTGCATGGCTGAATAATCTTTCAAAACTTTATCAGCATAGAGATCACTTGATATATTTTTTCAGGATTTTCCCTGTCACATGCCAGATACCACCACAGGATAGGGTTTGTGCTGAGATAGAGAAAGGGAATTTAATTTTCATTAGATTTCTGGGGAACTTGGTCTTTGAAGTCCTTTTTGGCTTTCCTGCCAAAAAAACCCAAAAAAACTGGGTAAATGTGAAATATAACACTATTTTCCTTCTTCTGTGCTTAAATGTATAGTGCAATAATAAAATGTGGGCTAAAACAAGACATCTCAGTGCACACACTTTACCCTGGAGAAAGCACTATGTGACAGATGCTGCTCACAGCTCCAAAGGCCCTGGATAATGCAGAGGTGCCTGAGGTCTGGGGACACACAGAGATGAGAATAGATCGTTTATGGTCTTGCTTTGAGGTTTCCTTGGTTTACTTCACACAGCAGGGAAAATACATTTTCAAAATACCGCTGAGGTTTTGCTTTCTGCTGGGTTTGTCCTCCCCAAGCTTTCCTCTCTGGTGCCAGCACGTTTTCCCTCAGTTTGGACTCTCACATCCCTGGAAATCTGGGGATTATAGAGCTTGGAGGGGATGGTGGGGCTCACCTGGTTGTGGAGAGAGCAGAGAGGGCTCAAAGCCCCTTGGAATCTGTGGCTGGGACAGGTGTGGAGCTCAGCTGGGAGCGTGAGCTCCCCTTGGAGCTTCCCTCCCATCCCAGCATCCCCACAGCCAGCCTGGCAAGCACAGGCTCAGCCAGGCAAGTGGGAGATCAGGAGATACCAGACGCTGGATTTAAGGAGGGGCAAGTGTGGGGACTTTCTGTGACTCTGCTATAAACTGCCACGGCTCACAGAGCTGTGCAGATGTGAGGGGGAAGGGCAGGGGGGGTGAGAGGTGCCTGCGTTCATCGCCTTTTAAACGCGCTGCTTTGCTTTCCTTTTCCTCTTCAGAAGCCACCAAGGGCTGAGCTTGGCTTGGTGGATGTCGGGCTGCAGGATCTGATAAGGGCCAGCTCTCTGAAGTGCTGCAGAAGGGTTTCTTGCCAGCCTCTCTCCCGGCGTGCCTGCACACCTCCTGTGCCCCTGGGCGCTGGGATGAGGCGATGCCACCTGGGCACGGTCCCTCCGTGGCAGGTGCAGGGAGCCGGGGGTGTTGTGGGGCAGTCTGGCTGCGGCAGGGCAGGAACGGGAGAAGCTGAGGTCTGAACCCCGCACTGATGTAAAGCTCAGGCTCCTCTGGAGCCCCTCCAGCTTTGTGCGGGTGTAACTGAGACTGGAATCCGGTCCAGAGAGAGCGAAGCTGTTTGGCGATGATTAATACAGTAAAATGTGAAAGTTATGTATCAAGTGCGTCTCATGCGCCTCTCGCCTCGGGACAATTAGCATAAATTTAATAATTACTGCCCTGTGCCAGCAGCTGCTACCTAAGGAGCTGGGAGTGCTTTATGAATGCTCATTAGCTGCTGCCCTGCCTGGGGGAGGTGGGTGATTAGTCTGCCCGTTTTATGGGGAGCAAAGAGGAACAGAGAGAAGCAAAGCGAGGTGGCCAAGGTGTGGTACCAGCGAGGGCTGATCCCATCCCTCCTGTGCCTCCTCCAGCCCCACTTGGCTCTGACTGAGCTGGGTGGGCACAGCTGGGAGAGGGATGCAGTAAGATGGGAGTTTGTTCTTTAAGCAATGAGCAAACGCTGCAGAAAAATACTTAAAATTCAATTTTTGCTGGTTCCCCAGTCCCCACTTTGCAAGCTCATGGTTTCTCCTGCCTTGCACGTCTCCCCTCTGTGTTCAGAGTCAGTGAGGGCTGGTGGAGGTTGGTCAGGCAGGGGCATCCTGATCCAGCTCCTTGACTGGAGACTTTCTGGATGATCTGGAGCCTCCCCTGTGGGTCACTGTGTGTCCACCTGCCCCGGGAGCTGCTCTCTGCCGGGGCTGGCACCCATTATCCTGTGTGAGTAACAGCAAACCACAGAGACAGAGGCTGGCTCCCTGTGTAACCAGGCTGCTGCAGCCAAAGGGGAGCTGATCAGATACCAGACTCTTTTATCATGTTCCAGGGCACAGACAAAAGCTGGAAGACCAAGCCAAACCCTTCGCCGACCGCTACGGAGAGCTGGAACGGCTGCGCCAGTCCATGAGAGTCACCCCGACAACACCCAACCCCCGTGGATCCCTCAGCACCCCGAGCCACTTCGGCTCCCAGGCTCAAACTCCAATCCAAGGTAACCACCTGGGGGTCCCAGTGTCACCCCCAAGCCCTCGTGTTCCTGGCATGGCTGGGTGGGAACAATCTGGGTGGGATTTTAGAGTTGGAGTCTGGCTCTCCGCTGGTTGAGGAGCCAGGGAGGAGTTTGTGTGGATTTCCTGACCTTGGAAGCCTTTTTGCACCCATTGAGTCGCTTTTTGCACCATTAGATCTGGGTTTTGAGGAACAAATGAGCAGCAGGAGCGCGAGGGAGGTGAGAGCAGCACCCTTTGAACCCAGCAGCTCCTCTGACATGAAGGCAGCCGCGCTATGGTTATGCATCAGCCAGGGAGGGTGTTCCGTGCTTTACATGCTAATCCCAACGGTTTCTTATCATTGTGTGGGTGCCAAGTGTGGTGATCCCTCGCCCAGCTCCAGCATAATTCCCCACACGGATGCACACCTGCACGGGCACACACACACACACACAGAGCTTTGCTCTTCCCACATCTGCCAGCGGCAAAGAGCGCCCCAGTCCCTGGGCGTTCCCCAGGAATCCGCAGCTCGCTGCCAGGACAGGGGCAGGAATTGCCACTGGAGCTACCTGACAGAGATCAGGCTGCTAATCCTGGAATTTCAGTCCCAAACTAAGCAAGGCATTAAAATATCTCAGCTGCTGTGCTGCTCCTGCCTTTCTGCACAGGCAGATATCGCCAGGGTGAATTAAGAGATCATTCTCCTGTCCTTTTCTGTGCTGCTTTTCCATGCACTTTTAGTCTCACTGGTTCTTTTCCTTCAAAAGTCAGCAGAAACACTAACAGGGCTTCAAGGAACAGTATTTAGGCTGTCTGTATTTGGAATTTTGGTGAGAATAGGCCCTTCTGGGAAAGTTTAATAGAGAAACTCCCAAAACCCTCGTGCTGTGTTTTCAGAAGGGATATGGTTGTTTGAAAGCCTCGGTGTCATTAGCAAAGAGGGGGTTTTGGGTGTAAAAACATGTTTGAAAATGTTACCCGAACTGTAAAAGCTGCGCCGCTCCTCCCAACCCAAAATTACAGAGAAAATTTAATTTCTTTCTCATTGAAATGCAAATCCCCACACTAGGAATTCTCATTGATATTAGCAAGGTTTATGGGAAGAACACGGGCATTTTGTGTAGGACTATCGTTTGAGTTTTTTAAAAAAAGCAGGAGAGAGAAAGAGTTTTCTAGGCTTGTCCCGTTGGCCGCATCATAAAGAAAGAGATTCTTGGGGGAAGAAAAAAAGATTTGTATTTTAAATTAGCACAGCCCCCTGCAGTGCCAGAAACCCAAAGAGCGCCATTTGGAGCAAAGAGTCAGGTGATGACACAAATTCAACGAGAAAAAAAATGGAGTTGGCCACAAGCTACCGCCCCTGCCAAATTCCCAAATGTCAAGTGACAGCAGGAGTGGAGACACACAAAATTAGCCTCTGAAATCATTCCTGCGGAGTGAATCCGAAGTCCCAGGAATGCTGCAAAAGGCGGTTTGTGCACGCTCTGCTCTTGGCTCCCTCGTTCCCGAGTCAGAGGAACTGTCTTAAAATGACTGTGGGTTCCTACCAGCGTAAATCTGAGCAGGAGCAGCTCAGTCATTTTCATCCCAGCCCTGTCCTTTTGACACAGCTCTGGCTTTGACCAATCATAATCATCATTTTAAAACCCCTCTTTCTCTCGCACACACACACACACGGCTTATTCACAAAGATCATAATTTTTACCCGAGCAAGTGGAGCCCGGCCCGTGCCAAGAACAACACGGGAGTTAACAGGCCTGTAATTCTCACGACTTGGCACGTTCTTGGGTAACACACAGGAGAGGCCGATTAGTGGGAAGCAGAACGAGATACCAGCAGGGAGGGGCCGTGGGCAGGCTGGGGTTCATCCGGCCCCCGCTATCTTCCATGGGGTGCTTCCCAAGGTTAATGTTTCTAGCATCCCTGTGCAGGGATGGAGAGGGGGACAGGGAGGTTTTTCCCTCCAGCAGTGCCCAGCTCCCTCTGCTCGTGTGCCAGGGGTGCTTGGCTTCCCTGTTCTGCTGACCAAGCAGTTTGCATAAACTTCCTAATCCGCTCCTGGCAAAAGCAGGCTGGAGCTGGGATGCTCGGGAACAGCATCAGCCACTGCGGGGGGATCCCAGCACCTCCACAGCACGCGGAGTTTGGGTTTTTAGGCATGCAGGAGACAGTGTTTATCTGGGAGAATTGGGGTTCTTGGGAGATGTGTGTGCTCTGGCCCAGTCCAACCTCTCCTCCTGAGCAGGGAAAGCCGTGGCTGTGGTGGAGATCACGGCAAGGGCGCCGCGCGGGGTGGGAGAAGGGTCTGGCCCTCAGCCACTCGCAGAGGCTTTCAGTAAAGCAGCCCCTGGAGGTTATAAATAGCCCCCATGTAAAACGATCATGCTGAGGTTAGATGGTCTCAAACCAAAGCCCTCCTGCTAGGAGAAAGCCAATGGTTTCTGAAGGGCATGCCAGGAAATGTGGGAGGAGAGAGCGCGGCTCCGATAGCGAGCGGGTGGGATCCTGCTCTCTGCAGTGCCAGGGTATGTCAGTGGCTCTGGCCGTGCCTTGCCCCACTCAGATGGGCAGAGACTTGATCCCTTCCCATGCCTGTACCCAAACTGGATGGACACTGGCAACCCTGCACACAGCAGATCTCATTCCCTCTTGTGCTGCTCTGGGAGTAAATAGGGAAACTCTGAGTTCACCCCTGTAGCTGTGATGAGAATCTGGCCCAGTGCTGGGCAGGTCAGGCAGGCAGACCCCCATCACCATCCAGCTCTGCTTCCCAGAGCAGAGCCTCTGTTGAGGATTTGGCCCAATGCTTCTTCAGAGAGGTCTGGAAAATGTGAGTGTTTGCAATCCCAGCTCTGCCATCCCCGCAGCGAGACACCAAGCTGTCATTAGGATGGCTTGAAATGGTTCCTTATTACGGGGCACGCGAAGCCAGAGCCTTGCGTGCCTGCTTCACTCCAGTTTTGCCTTTTAGCTTAAAAAAATCAAGTAGCTCCTCTCAGAAGTGAAGCAAGATGTTAAAGGGATTTTGCTGTCTGCCTTCAGCTGCTTCTCGGGGCCCCCTGGCTCAGGGGAGGTGGGCTGGTGACAGACACACGTCGTCCCCAGGAGCAGCCCCCAGTTCTCTGTGTCCTCCCCTGCCTGTGTTTCAGCAGGGGCTCAGGCTGAACCATTTTGTTCCCAGCACAGCAGAGCAGGACCGCCCACGCCCGAGTTCTGTGGTGGAAACATCTTCAACCACTCAAAAGCAATTGTGTGCCTTGTCCAGCAGCATGGAGGGGCCTTGTGCTCACCAGGACAATTGCAAAGGGATTTTAGATTGGATCTCCTCGGTACCAGAGCGAGCTGTTTTGATTGATGCACTTCATGTCCCCCTGCACACTCCTGTTTTTGCTCCAGAGAAGCCCAACTCCTTTGATTTCACAGGGAGGACAGTAAATGTCAGATCTTTTTGCAAGCCTCTCTTAGCCCTAGTGCCTGCAGAATGGTTTTTGGGAGACTCTGTGTTCACTGGTGAAGTCTCAGATCCCCCGATCTGGAGTTCACTCAGCTTCATTCCCAATCCATTATTTCAGGCTAGCACAACATTTTTATCATCAGCAGAATGCTCCATCATATGCCTTTAAAGTAAAGTCTTTCTCTCTCTTTTTTCTTTTTAAATATACATTTTTAAAGTATTACATTACTTTTAAGAAGCCTCTTGGCATGGGCAGCAAGTGCCCCTATTGTTTCCGAAATGCAACGTGGCTGCTCTGAGGTTAAGTCCTGAATTATGGGCCCAGCAAATACACTGAATTGCTGCTTCCTAATCCCTGTCCAGATTGACTTATGGTTTCTTTAAAATATCCATTTCTTAATGGATAAAAACATTCTACCACGGGCAGAGACTAAATTGTTTCCAAAGGAAGCTAGGCAAGCATTAGTGGGAAGAAAACATATTGTGGGATTCAGCTTCAGCCTCAAAGGAAGGAACACGCTCGAGATGGGTTTCCTGCCTGCTTTCAGGCTTCTGTGTCTATCTTTAAACTACTTTTCTGCTCCTCTCCTTTGCATTTGTGATGTCCCTCCGGTGAATTTGGCATGGAACTGTCACAGATGAACCACAGAGCAGTGCTGGGCAGGAGATTCCCCCAGGACAGAGTCCAGGCGCCCGCGACCGCTGCGTTCGTGCCACGGACATGTGGCCAACCCCAGCCACAGCTCAGGGCGCTGCATCCCTACAGAACAGCCAGGAATCCCTCGGAATTTGCCTCAGGGGTGCCATCCTGGATTTTCCAGAATGCTGGGATCCGCAGTGCCATTCTCAGAGCGGGGTGGGGAGCCCCCAGCCGGGCTCCCGGCCGCTGGATCCCCCTGTGCCATCACCCCTCTGCAGTGGGATTCCCACGGCAGACGCGGCCTGGCCCAAACCTGCTCGGCAGGCAAGGTGGTCTAGCTGCAGGCTGGGTTGTAAATCCAGCAGCTTCCTTTTATGTAGTCAGGGCTTGTTAATTTGTTTTAATACCCTTTGAATGCAGGTACAGAGCAAAGCGCGGGCAGGGCGGAGGGGAGCGCTCAGCCCACCCACCCGCTCCGATCAGCACCGTTATCCACCAGCTCGGCGGGATGTGCCGGGCAGGGGGATGCGGGCACAGGGCTCCGGGATGAGCGAGGCTGTGCCGGAAGCCGGGAGAGCTGGGCTTGTTTAGTCTAGCAAAGGGCAGGCGGGGAGCGGAGCCGATGGCTCCGTGTAAATACATCGAGGGGGTAAACACGGCGAGGCAGAAGAGCTAATGTAAGCTCTGCAGGCCACTGCAGGCACAGGGCGTGGGGCTGAACTGGTCCTGCATAAATCCACGCTGGAATTAGGAGCAGGGTCCTCCCCAGGAGGATTGGGTCCAGAGAATTGGGGCATCCCAATGGATCTGGAATGGTTTGCAGAGGAGGTTGAGATGTGGTGCATGATCCGCTGAGCTGGGAACGCCTGGGATTTTCCCTGCTCTGCTGCTGCCCAGCGTATTTGGGGTGGGAGAGGACCCAGGGGCTGGGTTTGTGCTGCTCAGCACGGTGGGTTTGGGCCCGCGTGTGTGAGTGCACAGCAGCACACGGTGTTTGGGGAGAATCACAAAACTGAGCAGCAAACGTGCTTGGCGGTGTTGAGGTGGTGCCTGGCGATGTTGTGATAAGGACCTGTGTGTTGTTGTGTTTTGGTTTGGGGTTTGCATTTTTTTTTTCAGACTGCAGAGGAAGTCCGTGCACCCAGTTTGTGAGCTGGTTCTATCAGATACAGGGCCCTGCTCCATGGGCGTGTAACAACGGATGCTGTTCACACCCTCCTTTTTTTTTTTCAACACCTCCCCTCCTCCCCCAAAATATATTTTGCTCTGTTTTACGTGGGCTGAGAGGAAGGGGCCGTTTTCTTTTTTAGTTGGCCCTGACTTGGAAACAAATGAACTTGCTAACATACGTGACAGAGGCGTGAGAGCGTGCCTGCATGCGTGGGCAGGGAGGAGAGCGGCGCCTTCTCTAGAGATGAGCTGGGCCTTCACAGATCACATGCATCTCGTGCACCTTCCCATGGAGATCCTCTCCTTCTCTTGGCCACCTGCCTCTCCCTGCCCCCACATGGAGTTGTTGTCATAAGCAGAGAGGGACAAAGATCAGAAAAAAGCTCAAAGATGGCTTGGAGGTCCAAGAGTGACAGAAGTGAGCAGAGGAAAAGCAGCCAAAGGTATATCCAGAGCAGGAATGTCTGTTCCCTCTGTCACACACATGCTGGTGTGTTATATACAGAAGCATAAGGTATCATTAGTGTTTACATTGTCGTCAATCATTGTGCAGTGAGACAGGAAAGCAGGGCTTTTTCCCCTGGCGTAGATTTTTCATGACAATTTCACAGGGCACGCATATGCGTAGAACTAGAACAGTGATCTACGGCCAGGCTGATGATATTTTATATTCTATACACTTGGAGAGTGCCAGGCTATCAAGTTCCCTTTGAATTCCCTTTATTCTCTGTGTGTCCCACACACTGTGAGTATTTGTTGTGTAACATATGCACACGAGCTCAGGTTTATTGCTGACTGGGTTCACCAGGCACCGCGTGCTCCCCACATCTCTAAGGTGGAGACCAGGTGGTATTTGGGGTGCTGAGGAGCTGCTCAGGTTCCACACGTCCCTGCCTGGCCCCAGATGATCTGATAGTGATGATCCTGCTGTACATCAGTGCTGTGCTCTGCCACGTGCCTGGGGTGAGCTGGTTTTCTGGGTACCATTGCAGCACTGAAGAGATTCTGGTGTTGCTTTTGCTGCTCTTTCTTCCCTCCAGGCAGAGCAGATGTGCTCCTGGGTTAGGAGGTAGTGGCAGCACCCACTGCTCCTCAGGGATGGATGCACATCAATCCCTAAAACCATCTGCAGGGTTCATTGCCTCATCTCAAAGGCTTCCAGGGACCTCAGAGCAGATACACCAGCCCTGACCCCGCCAGGGTGCAGGGACCAGTTCCACTCCATCCAAGGCATCTCCCAAACCCAACGTGGTCTGAAGGGAGGAGGCTGAACACACCCAGAGAAACCTCTGTGGTTGGCAGCCTCATGAAGCAGCCCTTCCCACCTCATGGCCAGCCCTCGCCACCATGACCCAGCTGAGGTTTGGCACTCATCAGGGGCGTCTCTCTGCATTTATGTCCTGGCCACCCACCCAAGGTAAGACCCGTATTGTCTGTGAGGCAGAGAGAGAGCTGCTGTGTCACTGCAGCGCTGTTATTTTATCTGGAAAGGGGCTGAGCAGCTTTCAAAGCATGTTTCTATCTGGCCTCTCATGCAGGGGGGACTTGGGGGTCCTCAAAAGGTGCAAATTGCAGCTGCACAATTAAATCACGGGGTGTGTCCCGGCCTCTGCGGTCCCCGGGGCAGCTCAGCCCTAAGGAGGAGACAGTGGCATTACTAATCAGGGCTTTGACCTTTACATGGCTTTTATTTAATACACATTCCACACTTCCCCAAACTCCCATCCAAAACATTGACATTTCCGCTGATAGATTGGGTCAGATTTTGGAGTAGTTGGGGGACTCAATTCACTCTTACAATGGTTAAATTCTTACAGCTAAATGGGCTTATTCAGTTAGTGCAGCAGCTGGTGTGATTTCGAGAAGAAAATAAACATTTCCTTCAAATATTTTGATTGGCAACTGGACAACTGAAGTACTCAAGCTCGGATTGCCAGGGTCCAAAAAAGCAAATGGGGGCTGGACGGCAAGTAAGCGAGGGAAAACCGTAGTAAATCCTCGGAGGCAGGACTACGGAGCAGATGTGTGTGATGTGTGCTAGGGAAGGGGACAGCAAGAAGGGGATTTTTAAGCCCACTTTGAGTTGTTATTCCAGAGGGAATGCAGGGTCTGAGGGTGCAGCTTCACCCACTCCTGGTTCCCTGGCTTTGCTCAGCAGCTGCTTGCTCCAGGTTGCTGTTTGATCCTGGCTGTGGCAGAGGGTCCTTGCTGCTGAGTTAGGTGGTTATGGAGGGTGTTAATGGCCGTGTTTTAATTTGATCTCGCTGGGGTTGTTTCAGTGGAGATTTCCTCGCGTGCAGGGCAGGCGCTGGGGCCGTGTGGCTCCGATCTGTGGCAGCCAGGATGGAGGGGCAGCCCTCAAGTGGAGGAGATGGGATGGAGAGGAAACCTTGAGGCGACGACCAAGATGGAAGGGGCAGTGCTGAGGTGGATGGACAGTTGCGAGGTGAAAGAGATGGGATGGAGGGGAAGCCCTGAGGTGATGACCAAGATGGAGGGGAAACCCTGAGATGAAGGAGATGGGATGGAGGAAAAACCCTGAGGTGATGGAGCCAGGATGGAGAGGGTGCTGAGGTGAGGATGCTGAACTGGAGAGACAATTGTGATGCAAAGGGACAGAGGTGCAGCCCTGAGGAAAGGACCAGGATGGAGGGGAAGCCCTGAAGTGAAAGAGACGGACAGAGGGGCTGCCCTGAGGTGAAGGAGATGAGATGGAGGGAAGCCTTGAGGTGAAGGACATGGGATGGAGGGAAGACCTGAGGTGAAGGACGCAGGACAGAGGGACAGCCACGAGGTGAAGCACACAGGACAGAGGGGCTGCCCCGAGGTGAAGGACACGTGGGAGAAGGGCTGCCCCGGGGTGAAGCTCACGGGTCACAGCAGCATCCCTGAGACACCGGCCCTGCGGCGATGGCGAGGCCCCGGCCCCCTCTGGCGGCCGCCTCCTTCCCGCCTCTTTCCCGCCTCCTCCCGCGGCCCGGCGGGCGCCCCCTGCTGGCGGCGCGGCCGCGGCCCCCTCAGGCGGGCCCTGCTCGGGCCGGGGCAGCCGCGGTTTTGTTTTTAGAGTGGTTTGGGGGTTTATTTGTAGCCTCAGGGAAAAGCTGAGAGCTTTTCCGGTCAGGGAAAGCTGGAGCTTTATTCTGGGCCAGACTTAGAGCCCAAGGCTGGCGGGGATCAAAGCGAGCTGGCCGCATCCACTCGGATGCCTCGTGGCTCTGCTGGGTGTGGGTTCCGTTTGAGGGGTTCGTGCCGAGAGATTTGCTTTTTGAAGGATCAAAATTCGCAGATCACAGCCCTGCAGAGTGCTCTGGGGGTTCAGAGCCTGGCAGAACTCCCCACAGCCTCGCTGTGCCTTGCCCATCACACGCAGAGCCCATAATTAACACTCTTTCGTGCTCCTGTCCAAATTAGTAGCAGAGACCCACTGCCAAATGGTGCACGTTCAGGCCAATAAAATGTAGCCTCTAAAAAAACCCCCTCTTTGAGTGAGTTATAGAGGAAAAAGGAAATGTGCCCTGAGCGCTCAGGTTTGATTTTGATTTGCATTTTATGGAATATTATTTATGGAGCTGTGAAAAGTAATGAAGGAGCACGGTCTGAGCGATTGTCATCTGGGAAGGCAGCGAGCGGCAGTCTGAGTGTTTTGGGGGTTGAGAGGGATTTGGAGGCTGCTTTTTCTCAGTGCAGGGCTGCTGAGTTTGAGGGGAGGCATTCAGAAGGCAGCACTTTTTCTTTCCAGTCCAGGTGCAGGCAGGATTTCTGCCCCACGGTCCTGTCTCAAGCCGTGATGCTGCTGGATTGCTACCGCCACGGGGCTGCAGTCAGGCTGCTTCTCGCAGAGCTGGTCTCCAAACCTCAGCTCCCTCAAACCTCAGTGCCTGGCAGCCGCTGTGGCTGCAGCACGGCTTTGGGATGGGTCCCTGCTGGGCTGTGAAATCGGGCTGGGAGCGCTTTTCCCACCGCTGTGCTTTTCCAGCCAGCCCAGCGCGGAGCAGGGTCGGCCCTGTGGCCGGGCAGCCGCTTCCACGGGCGCTTTCCAACGCCGGGCGTGTGCAGAGCAGTGTGGTTTGGGGCAGCTTTGAGCTCTGCTCCTCTCTTATCTCGCCCCAGAGCCACAGCCACGTTCACAAACCAGGTGCTCCCCCGCCTTTCCCCTCCGTGGAGCCTGCGTGGGAAGGCAGGCGCTGCTGGGCGCCCGCAAAAGGGCTGCAGGCGAGGGAGGGAGGATCCTCCCCTTCTCCTTCCACGGCTGAAGGACTCACCTGGGATCAGAAGGGTGGTTCACATCAAATCCCCTCCATACCTGCTCCTCCAGAGCGTGCCCGTGTCACTCGGTAGCTGGAAGGGATTAAATCAAGAGTTTTCTCCTGGGGAAATGCTTTGGGGCCTGGAATGCCAGCCTTGAGAAGTTAAAAATGCTTCATTGTAATAAATAGATCTAAAACACACGTCCCTGTGCATGCAGAGCAGCCACACAATCCTCTGGATGTGTGTTTGTATGTATATGCATTTCCAAAACCAACAGGCGTGTTTAGCATACTCACCTCGCATTCTCTTGCTCTGAGGGATACAAAATCCAGCTGATGCAACCAAAAAAAAGTCACTTTTGAGGCTGACTGGTGTCCCACTAGCAAAGGAGAAAGGCTCTGCTTTTAACAAGAGGAAAATAGAGAAGGTCTGAAGGGCACTTTGCTTGGAGAGCAAACCTCATTTCTCTCTACTTTAATGCACCAAGGCCAGAGGTTCCTGGGCTCTGTCTCAGCCTTGGGACAGCTGAGAGAGCCACAGGAATAGCTCCAGATCCTCAAAGGAGCTTCTGCTGTGGATTCCCACCTCTAACCTGGGCTTCCTGCAGGAGGACGGGATCCAAAGCCAAGCTCCCTTTCCAGTTCCAAGCTGGCTGAGACCCCCTTTGGGTTTAGACCTCCAGGAAAAGGCGTGGGGGACTCCATCCTCCAATGGAGCTGAGGAACATTCCCACTGCCCTGAGTCTCCCTTCCCCCAGCAGAGAGCCTGAATTTCTCACTCTCTTTATCCTCTTGGAAGGAGAAAAATACACAGAGAACTCGAGCAGAGGGATATAGTGGCTCCTGGCTTGGGAGTTTTCAGCTGTGTGTTTATCAGCTCCATCCCCTGATGGTATCAGCACAAACAGGCCACCCACAAGAAGGCTTAGCAGGCTGCTCTGGGCTCCAGCTTTTCCTGCCTGTCTCCGTGTGTGTGTGTGTGTGTGTGTGTGTATACAGCAGGGATGGATGATCCCAGGGCCCGGCCGTCTGGGGCCTGCCTCCATTTATTTACTACACAGCTGATGTCATGGCTAAACATCTTTTTTCTGTGTTTATGGGGCGTGCTGCTTTAATCTGCCCGAGATGAATAGACCCCTAAGAGAAGTCAGCTTAGCCGTGTCCCTTCTTGGATAGGAAACAACAAATTTTAGGACAGGAAATGGGAGCAACTTAAACAAATGGGTTTAGGGTTTTTATTTAAGTCACTCGACTCTTTTCCCTGGCAGACCCAAGAGGTGCTTTCCCTTCTGATTCCTTGGGAGTGCTCTAACATCCCTCTTGCACCGAGAGGCAGGATGGTAGAAAATGCAAAGAAGGCTTTATTCAAAAGAACCATGCGGTTTTATAGAGTGGTACAATAGGTTCCAATCTATTGGCTAACTAACAAAAACACCTTCCTCACCCACTGTCCTTCAGAGGAACAGAAAAATGAAGTAGAAAAACACCACCTGCAAATTGTTTATACTCAACGAGTTATCACATCTTTCCAACTCCCTAAAAATTCTCACAAGCCGCTGTGAGAAACGCTCGCCATTTCTCTCTCCGTGTCCCACGGCATCCACACTCTAACCACCCCTCTCCCCCTGCACCCCGGCAGGCACGTCAGAGCTGAGCCCCTTCTCGGACCCGCGGCAGTTCGAGCGCTCCTTCCCCACGCTGCCGGCGCTGACGGAGACGCGCTTCTCCGACCCGCGGATGCATTACCCCGGCGCCATGTCCGCCGCCTTCCCCTACACCGCCGCGCCCTCGGCCACGGGCATCGGGGGCATCAGCATGACCAGCATGCCCACTACCACCCGCTTCCACCACACCTACCTGCCGCCCCCGTACCCCAGCTCCACGCAGAACCAGAGCGGGCCCTTCCAGGCCAACCCCTCTCCCTACCACTTGTACTACGGGACGTCCTCGGGCTCCTACCAGTTCTCCATGGTGGCGGGAGGCGAGCGCTCGCCCACCCGCATGCTCTCGTCCTGCACCAGTGCCTCGGCGGGCAACAACCTGATGAACGCCAGCCTGGGCGCGCAGAGCGACGGCGTGGACGCCGACGGCAGCCACAGCAATTCCCCCACCGCCATGAGCACCACGGGCAGGATGGATGAGTCCGTCTGGAGACCCTACTGAGGAGGAGCTCGGCTGGGCATCCCTGTCTTTAACTCAATCAGCCGCCGTGGCTCCTTTTGGGGGCGACCAAAGTGATGCCAAGGGAAAAGTGAAACCAAAGTCTTCCAAACCCAAAGTTAAGGATCCTCTGCATGCAAACATCAAGCGAAGATCAACCAAGACCTTCGTTACATTTCAAGGTGAGCACCTGTGAGGCTTGAATGTGTCGCTTGATGTGGTTCCTTCCGTATGTTTTAGGTATGTGGATTGTACATAGGGAAAAAACCCCAAGGACGTGTGGAATCAGATGTTTGGTACTTGCAGAACACTTCTCGTTCATCTCACTCGCACCTCTTCCCAACACAAAGCATTCAGAAGTGAGGAGAGTCTCACCCTTCCTCTGCAAAATGGTTCAGAGAAGAGAAGACACCAGGGAGTCATCCGAGCCATCTCTCTGCTAGTGCAGGAGGACCGAACTTAACTTTAAAAAAAAAGGAGAAAAAAATAAAAAACCCCCATTGTCTCCTGTCCTTCCCTCCCTGCTGGTGAAGGGTCCCTGAGCACCAAAGAGCAGTGGGGTTTGCAGCACAGCCAGGGGCTCTGGGGCCCAGTCAGCCACGTGAACAAGAGCTGTGATGTGATTATTGTTATTATTTGTTGATGACACAAGTTGTATTGTTCATTTTGGTGTCACTGTTGTTGTTTGTCAATCAGTAACGTGGCTGACCCCTGGCCTGGCTGACCCCTCCTCCATGTTTACACACGAGATGTACTTTTTGTGGAGATGTTTTGTTTTGTTTGTTTGCTCTTTTGTCCTGACCTCACCGTTCAGCTCTTTGCTCCCCTTAGCAAACCTCAGTGATGGTGGCTGAAGTGAAGGCAGCATTCAGGACAATCTAAAACATTTGAGATGCACTTCCAAGGGGCTCAGGAGCCTTTGGCATGGCCTTGCCACCATTTTCCACATGTTCCTTCCGTCCCCTCTGAGTGGCAACACTCACAGCTGGTGGCAAAGCCTCATAATTCTGTTCTGGTCCTTTCCCATGTTCTCACCCAGAGAGGATTACACAATTTTTTATTTTGACTCACATGTGTCAGTGCATCCTGAAAGCTCTGAGATCTGCAGAAAGGAGCAGTTTCTACTCCTGGTGGTGGGAATGTTGTGAATTGATGCTGTGCAGCCTTTTCCATCCCCTCGCCCTCCTGTCCTTCCCCAGGTGACCCCAGCTGTAGAGGAATAAGCTGAAGAGGGGGCACTCAAGGTGGCGGTGTCATCAGGTGGCATTTGCAGGATCCAGGTCTGCCAAGCACCACACACCCTCAGAGCTGGCACCACAGGGATTGCAACCAAACAGGGCCATGCTGGGAGGCGGCTGTGGGCTCCTCCAAGGCCAGCTCGGGGCTTGGCTCTGATGCACAACACGGGGTTTGTCACCTCCTGCGGGCCACCTGTGCCCTCTGCTGGCATGAGAATAGGGGCTGGATTCAGGATGCTTCATGCTGGCAGGGCTGGGCACAGACAGATTCCTGGGGATCCATAAGTGCAGTGCCCTGCGGAGCCCTGCCCGCAGCCAGGGGACAGCCCCAGCCCCAGTGCCACCAGTAACCACTCTCTTCTTCCACTCCTCCCATAAACACAAGCAAATCGAAGGCCCAGAGCCGCCCTCCTGGCCCCTGTGCCTCAGCCACACGGCCCCAGCCTTGTCACCTGTCCCCAGCTCCCAGCTGGCAGCCGGTCACCCTCAGCACAGAGTGCTGCGATTGCACTACCACGGCCAGGCTGGAGCAGCACATCCTGCCTGCCCTGGAGAGCTGCCATGACCACTCAGAGCTCCACGAGCAACGAAGAACAGCTCTTTTCAATAATAATAATAATAATGATAATGATAATAATAATAATTTTTTTAAAGCCTTACCCCAGTGTAACTGCAACCTCCACTTGCCTTAGCGCCGGCGCTCGCCGGCTCTGGAGCTGGACAGGGCAGCCTGTGTTTTGATGCCTTTTTGCATTTGTCATCCCGTCCCACTGGTTGAAAGCACAAAGGAGACAAGGCATTCGTAGTTGTAGGTTAATTTAAGACTGTTTGTAGTGAGTTTTAAAGGAGAAAATAATAAAAAGAATGGCAACGATGTTGTTTTTATGACATATTGTCATGTGAAGGTGTAAATAGATGCACCTCTGTTGTATGCAAATGGTCACGAGACAGGCCAATGTTTTTTGCTTTGCACTATAATTTGCTTTTTTAAAAAAAAAAGAATGCACAATCGCTTGTACAGTAAAGCCCCTTTGTCTGGCTCACAGAATATTTAACTATAAAATCTAATTTTTGGTCTTATTTGTTATAATAATATAATTCTTAAATGTGTTGAAGGATACGATTCTTAATGATGCTTCTAATACTTGTATGTGCAGGGTAAAAGATCACCAGACTAAGGAGATGAGATCAGAGATCTTTGTAGATAAAGAAGGCTAAAGTTGTTGGGTTTTTTAATGGTGTCTTACGACGGACATTAAACAAAATGCTAGCGATACCAAAAAAATGTGGTTATTTGTGTAAAACCCCAGCCCTACTTGAAGGTAATGCCCCATATTTAATATGTAGCCCGATTTTTAACCTGTAGCACTTGTCACTGGGGAGGGGGGAGGTGGGGAGGGCAGAGGAAGAGGAGGAGGAAGAGGAGGGTCTGCTCTCCTGGAGAAGCCATCGGGGAAGCTCTGGCTGCCCTGAGAGCAGCGGGGCTGGCGTGGGGACAGAGCCCCGGCTCGGGGACAGTTCTGCTTTTCTGGGACGGGGTCATTTCTGCTCCGCGGGCCGTGGCCGTGGGCTCGGGCCGTCCTGTAGTGCTGTCGATGCCATGTGGATCAATAAACGATGGGTACAGTGGCCCCGCCGCCTCCCGCCTCTCACTTCTCGCCGGGACAGGGGGGGCTCCTCATCCTCACGCTGCTCCTTCTCCAGGCTCTGATTTTCAGCTCGTTCAGAGCACCCCAGGACCTTTTACGACAGTCGCGCTTCACGGCAGCTTTTACGACAGTCGCGCTTTACGACACCTTTTTACGACAGTCGCGCTTTACGGCACCTTTTACGACAGTCGCGCTTTACGACCGTATTTACGACAGTCGCGCTTTACGGCCGTATTTACGACAGTCGCGCTTTACGACACCTTTTACGACAGTCGCGCTTTACGGCCGCTTTTACGACAGTCGTGCTTTACGTCACCTTTTACGACAGTCGCGCTTTACGACAGCTTTTACGACAGTCGCACTTTGCGGCAGCTTTTACGACAGTCGCACTTTACGGCAGCCGCGCTTTACGGCAGCTTTTACGACAGTCGCGCTTTACGGCTGCTCTTGGCCGCAGTTTGGCACCACAAGGGCAACCAGGGGAGGGCAGGCAGGGTGGCATGGGGTGGGAGGGCCTGAGCTCGCTGAAAACCCATTTAAAGCTCTCCCATTTAAAGGGATGTGGAGCGCTGTCCGTGCCCGCGGGCAGCCCTGGCAGAGCGATCGCTGTGTGCCAGCCCAGTGTGTGCCAGCCCAGCTGTGTGCCAGCCCAGCCCTCCTCCTGTCAGCACCCTCCCAGCCGCAAAAACCCCGCACAAACCCAGCAGGACCCAAATTCCCGAGCGGGGCGAGCCCAGACTCCTCAGCACTCAACCCAAACGACAGCTGAAAGGCAAAAATTGAAAAATCCCAGCCCACAACAGGATCCGGTGCCAAGGCACTGCGGGCCCGGGCTCCCGAGGAGCCGGGGAGCTCAGCGCCACAATTATTGATGAGCCCGGGCCAGGAGAGTGGGGCCATTCCCAAAGCTCTGCCTCCCCTCCACAGCATCTCCGTGAGCGTGGAAAGAGGGAAAGAAAAGAAAAAAAAAGAAAAAAAAAAATTAGGAAAAGCCCAAACCAAACCACAAGAAATGCTGGTACCCAGCTCCACAGCCCTGGCCAGCGGGAATGTGTTCCAAGGAAAACCCGAGAGTGAGCTGCCTTTTCTCCACAGCTACTGGGAGAGGAAACACCCCGAGGTGTAGCTGCCATTTACAGGAACTTTCTGTTCCAAATGGATCCGTGCTTTTCTCCCTGCCTCGGTCAGAGCTGCAGTGGGAAAAGAGAAGGAGAAGGAAAGAGGGGAAAAAAGAGGCCAAATAAAAAGGGTTTTATTGTACTGACATGCACTGGATCATCCATGGAATCCATGGGGTTGAAGTGGGTTTGGTGCAGGTGCCCGTGGAGGGGATGAGGATGTGTCGGGGACAACAGCACTAAAATCAGCACTAAAATGCTGATGGGAGGCCCAGAGAGCTGATGGTGTTAAATGTGCCCCACACCTGAGGGCCAGAGGGCTGTGATTTTTATATGGGCATTATTTTTATATGGGCATTATAATTATTTGTGTTATTTCATGGGTGATATTTTTATAAGGTTGATGTTTTTATATTGGGGATATTTTTACCCAGGCCACCTACCCTGCACAGCATCCAATATGCTGCTGCTGCTTCATCCTGCTACCACACAGGTTTTACCCCAATTTAATGAATTTAAATGGGAGAGCTGGACCCCAGCATGGTAGTATGGGGTTGTGGGGTACATCAGCCTCACCCAAAGGCTCCCAAATACCTGAGGGCTCCCTGTATTCCAGGGGGAAGCTGAAAAACAGGGCTGGAAGCAACAGCATGAGGCAGTCAGAGCAGGAATGTTTGCATTTTTTTTTTGCAACAGAAAACAGAAAAAGGGAAAAAATAGCTGGGGCTTGAAAAGTTATTTTTTGAGCATTCACATATTAAATTGCGTGGAGTTTGGGCTAAAAAATCTCCTAGGAAAAATGAAGACTATTTCCTTTGAGATCAGAGCTAACAAAAGTCTCAGCGAAAAGCTTGTTTTATTCTCATTCCAGCCCAAACTCCAAAGCCCAGCCTCTGTTTTAATGACTCTGTTGTGTCCAAACTGCCTTGGTAAATAATCTTTTAACTTGCACAGATTCTGAGACTGCACAGGATATAGGGGAAGGATCCTGGCCTTTGCCTCGCCCACATCAGGCCCTTAACGAACCAAACGAGCAATCAGCATCATTAAGGCCCAATTCTGCTCCTCTGAGACAGGAATGAAACCCTGTTCCTCTGAAATGGAACCGGATGGCCCTGAGAGGTGCAGAGCACCCATCCAGCACCCCCTGCACCTGTAAAAATCACCCTGTGGGCACCCAGCTGCAGCAGAGCGAGGTTCCCCCCCTCTGGCACCACCTCCGTGGGCACCCATGGGGGTAAATCCTCCTGCAGGGCCTTCCTGCTGGAAAGGACGGGGGGTCTGTGGGGCTGGGGTGGGTGTTTTCGTGAATGCTGCCTATTTAGAAGCTAAATGATGGAAAACATGGAAAATTCATTAGGGTGTCTGGGCAAGCGTTGGGTTACACGTCATTCACATCCACTTACTCAGTGGGACCTCGCGCCTTGGGGGAGAGATATATTTATATACATTTATATACACGGATTTTATATAGAGGAGCGGTTGGGGAGGGTTTTTTCCCCTCCATTTAATTTCCAGGCAGGCACAAAAATGAGACTTTTTGCCTCTCTTTGAATCTCGCTGCCCCCTTGGCCTGGGTTTGCTGGGCTCTGTCCCCTTCCCACTCCTGGGAGGTGACCAGTGCCATTCCCAGGGCTTGGAAAAGGCAGGAGCTGTTAGCCAAGATCCACAAAGGGCAAATCCATGGCCAGGGCTGGATCTGCAGGCTGAGACCCCCAGCTCCTCCAGTGCTGGATGGGGGACAATCAGAGCTGGGAGAGGAGCAGGGGGTGGAGGGCTGGTCCAGTGCCCAAAGTATAAAACCCTGAAAAAACCCCCAATTCTTCATTCCTGATAACTCTGAATTTCTCCAGTTTGCTGCAATGCAAAACCAACCCAGTGAAAACATTGTCCCAAGGTCATGGCAGCTGTTGTGTTCAGGATGTTTCATTTTTCAGGGAGCTCTTTCTCCCCAGCTTCAACCTGTCCTGACACCACCTTCCAGCCCTGAACCACATCAGAGATGCCACCAAGCAGGGCCATGCCACCTCCTGATGGCACCTGAACCTGCATCCCGGTGCTGGCAGCCCCAAAAACCACATCTTGAAAGCCTCAGCAGGCACCTCGTGTGCTGCTCTGTGATTTAATCACACATTTCATTTTTTATTCAGTCCATGCAAAGCAAGGCCCCCGTGTAACTGTTGATTCCTGCCAGCAGCAGCCGGGGATGCGGGGAAGCTGTTTCCTTGTGCAGAGGCCGGGCTGGGCCGGGAGATCAGAAGAGTTTAAATTAAAATAGGCTCATGTGAGTCTTTATTCTTGGCTTAGCCCACAAACGCTGTTAAGCAACGCAGCGCCGGGATCCCGCCGCCGTCAGACAGCGGCAGCCCCACTTCAAAGCGCAGCGAGGCCTCGTTAACCCGGGGATCGCGTTAGATGGGCCGATAGCGGGCTCTAATTGGGGCGGGACGGGCGGGCAGGGGAGCCGGGGCCGCGTGCGAGTGCGCGGGGCCGTCCCCCAGGTGAGCATCCCCCAGTGAGCATCCCCAGTGAGCATCCCTCGGGTGAGCATCCCCAGTGAACATCCCCCAGGTGAGCATCCCCAGGTGAGCATCCCCAGGTGAGCATCCCCAGTGACCATCCCCAGTGAGCATCCCCAGGTGAGCATCCCCAGGTGAGCATCCCCAGTGACCATCCCCAGTGAGCATCCCCAGGTGAGCATCCCCAGGTGAGCATCCCCAGTGACCATCCCCAGTGAGCATCCCCAGGTGAGCATCCCCCAGTGAGCATCCCCAGTGAACATCCCCAGGTGAGCATCCCCAGTGAGCATCCCCAGGTGAGCGCCCCCAGGTGAGCATCCCCAGTGAGCATCCCCAGCGAGCATCCCCAGGTGAGCATCCCCAGGTGAGCATCCCCAGGTGAGCATCCCCCAGTGATCATCCCCCAGGGGAGCACCTGCTGCGTGGGCCGGGCTCACGCGTGACGGGGCAGGTCCCGTGGCGGGGGACGCTCCCGGAGGCACTGCAGCACCCACAGCTCCCTGCAGCTCCCGCCGGCCCCGCCCGGGCACCCCCGGCCGGCCGCTCCCTCCGGGATGCTCCGCTTCCCCCGAGGGTCGGGCGGGGCTGCCGCGGTTGTTGGTGATGTTCCCTGCGCTCCCAGCAAGGCAGCACGGCGTGCCTTGGGCCTGACGGGGCTGGAAAAGCTGCTAGTGTCTTGGGTGGGTAACAAAACCATCCCTGGGATGGCACCGGAGCGTCAGGAGAGCGCTGGGAGCAGCGGGTGATGCCCTGAGATCCTGCCCAAAGCACCACCGTGCAGCAGAGCGGGAGAGAAAGGAAACCGCGGGCATACTTTGGGGCTGGGTCACCCAAATCCTGGCCCTATAAACACCCAAATTCGGGCTCTGTATTCACCCAAATCCCAGCCCTGTGAGCACCCAAATCCCAGCCCTGTGAGCACCCAAATTTTGCCCTGTGAGCACCCAAATCCTAGCCCTGTGAGCACCCAAATCCTGGCCCTATAAACACCCAAATTCAGCCTCTGTAAGCACCCAAATCCTGGCCCTGTGAGCACCCAAATCCCAGCCCTGTGAGCACCCAAATTCAGGCTCTGTAAGCACCCAAATCCTGGCCCTGTGACCACCCAAATCCTGGCACTATAAACACTCAAATCCCAGCCCTGTGAGCACCCAAATTCAGGCTCTGTGAGCACCCAAATCCCAGCCCTGTGAGCACCCAAATCCCAGCCCTGTGAGCACCCAAATTTGGCCCTGTGAGCACCCAAATCCCAGCCCTGTGAGCACCCACACCCCAATGCCAATGGGGTGGGCAGCCAAGGATCAGCTCGGGGGTCTCCACCACCGAGACTCAGCATTTCCCCTGCGGAGACACCGGGAGCCCCTTCCCCAGCCCCGGCCAGGCTCTGGCAGCGCTCCAGGAGGGACATTTCACACCAGTGCTACCAGGAGCAGTATTTCCTTTCCATCTGAGTGATTTGCAAAGCCCCCCAGTCCCTGAAAACACACAGGGAGGGTTTTAATTCGGGCAGGAGAATAACACAGCAGAGCTGGGTTTGGCTGCGGAGGGCAGTCCCAGAGGTGCTGCTGCCGGTGCTGCTCCTGGTGCGTCCCCAGGGTGGCTGTAACCCAGACCCCACTCCTTGGCAGGTTTTGCTGTTTGTCCTTGCAGTCGGTGGGTTTATTACGGCAGGGAACACCCAGGGTTTTTTTTTTTTGCTGCCTGCCATGAAATCGATACAGTAATTTCATTTCTCAGTCATAAATGAAATGAGCTGTAAAGAAAAGTTGGGTGTTTAAGCCGGAGTGAAAGAATGAATTGTTCTAATGGGGGATGTTAATGAGGGGATTAAATGTTCCTGCGAATCTTGGGGGTCCCCAGGCCACCCCAACTGGCACTGGGTGGTTTTGGGGCCCCCTGAACCCCTGCCTTGCGCTGACCTGTGTGGTCCAGCCCCCTGCCCTGCCTGGGTGGGACACAGAACTTCACTGAGCCCCACCAGGGACCCCTCCGGGCATGGAGATACCCCAGGGGGTTTGGGGCACTGGTGGCCAAGGGAAAGAGCAGAGGGAAGTCCTTGTGGGATGGGGATGGGGCTGGTGGGGAGCTCTGCCAGCCCCCCATCTCCTCATCCTCATCCTCATCTCCTCATCCTCATCTGTTCCTCATGGCCACACTTCCACATGGGATAGACTGAAAGGAATGGGGAAAACGAGCCCAAACCAAGGAGATGTCTGTTACCAGCAGCCTTTCAGCTGACCCAGAGCAGCTGGGGTTTATGCTGGGTATTTTCACAGGGACACAACCCCTGCTGCTTTCCGAGGAGGGTGGGCAGAGGTTTCCTCTCCAGGGCCGGGCAGTTCACAGCTCAGGGGAAGTTTTTCCCTGCCACGGAAGGCGGGAGGTTTGCCCAGCTCCACACCATTAGAGATGAAGCCCAGAATTTGGTCTTTGCGTTCCTGCCCACAGCCTGGCAGCCCGACCTCGGGAGCCCTCCTCTCATGGCAGGCACCCAAGACCCCCAGCTCCCCTACTGCCCTTGCTCCATCATTCATTTTCCAGTGGAAAATAACCCAGCGCTGATCCGGAGCGCTTTGACAAGTCCAAAAATACGAGGCCATATTATCTTTAAACCATTTTTTTAAAGCCCCACAGTGAAAGCCCTATTGGGGCAGGAGAAACTCCAGCCAAGTTCCCCACGTCCGCCCCCTGCTCCACTTGTATTCCCCTGGAAATCCTCGCAAAGAAAAACACAGGGCCTGAAAAAAAATTTGGTTTTCATTAAAACCCTCGAATGTGAGGGGTTCTGTAGCTTTCAATGGGGCTTTGATTCCTATAGATGATGGAATGTTTTCAGAACATTTCAAAAATGTTCTCCACCTTTCTATCTTATATCGGCGGGAGCTGCGCCGGCGTTTTTCTGCCTGATAGAAGTGGCGAGGGCTGGAGGCAGATCCAAACCCTTTCCTTTATTTACCTTGAGGTTTCGGTTTAAAAATGTGATGATATTTTCTTGTGGCTTTGGAAGCAGAGGAGATAATCCACGTGGGGGGAAAAGAAATGGGCGGAAAACGCTGCAGGAATTTTTTTTTCAAGGGGGTTTTTAATTATTAATTTTTTTTTTTCCATGGAGAGGAAGCGGGGTCACTCAGCGCATGCAGGCACCCACGTACCTCTCTGAGCCCTTTTTGGGGGAAGCTGAGAGGCATTTCCAACCCTCTAAATCATCTCAGGAGATTGCCTGAAGAGATGATTTTATTGCCGTGTTCCATCCCTGCTCCTGGGTGCGCCAGCTGCTGGCTTTCCTAAATCCCCTTTTATAGGAGATCAGCCTTTTCATGTCATTTAATTCCATTTTCTTTAGTGAGTGTAAAGTAGGTTCCTGGCCTCGGCAGTTTTGAGGGGGAGCGGATGTGACTCCATGGGAGGTTCAAAGGGCTGGGGAGAGCTGAGGTGCCCCTTCCCATCACCCCCAACCTCAGCTGGTGCCAGCGATGCCCGAGGAGGAGCCCCAGGGAGCTGGGACAGCTCTGTGTCCCCTCGGGAGCCCCGATTCCTTCCCACCCCCGGGATGTCCCCAGGGCCCGGCCATCCCCAGGGCTCTGCCCAGACCTTTGTTCCATCGTTTTTCTGCTGCTGTGCCCGAGTCACCACCCAGCGCCACCCCCAGACCCCACCAGGAGCCGGCGCTCCCCTCCTCACACAAACCCCACCCCAGCTGGCATTTTGGGGTGGCTTTGTGCTTTTTCCTGCAGGAAACCCCAAGCCAAAGCCCTTTCCTGCGGCCCTGGGCAGGGGGAGGAGGAGGAGGAGGCGGTGCGAGCCCAGCCCTGGGCGCTGCTGCTGGAATTGGGCACGGGCCGGGCTGGTCGGACCGGTCGGGCCGGCCGGGGGTGCCCCTGGCACGGACGCGCCGTGCTCGCCCCTCTCGCTGTCCCTGCCCCAGCCCCAGCCCCGCTCATTAACAGCGCTCATTAACAGCGCTCATTAACAGCGCCCCGAAAGGGCCACCCAGGCTGGGCGGTGCCACCGCGGGTGCCCAGCCCTGGTACCCCGTGCCCGGGGAGCACCTGCAGCACTCCCGGCCTGGCCTCAGCCCAATTCCTTCTGGGGGGATTGGAGGGATTGGAATAAACCTGAGGGAGCTGAGCATGGAGAGCCAAACCCCGGCTCCAGCCCTGCCCTGCTGACCCAGCGCCTTGGGGAGGGTTTGAGCTGGGTTTGAGCTGGATTTGGGCTGGATTTGAGCTGGATTTGAGCTGGGCTTGGAGCTGGGTTTGAACTGGGTTTGAGCTGGGTCTGGAGGGGCTGGGATGTCCCATGGGATGTGATTAACTGGGATGTGGTTCCATGGCAGCCTGGCCATGGGGCTGCCCTTCCCCAGGCAGGGATGAGCCCATCCAAGGTGGGAGCAATGCGGGGTCCCACGTTCTCCTCGTCCCCTCCAGAGCTCCCGGGCTGCCAGGGCAGGGGGTGAGGGCTCTGCCCATCCCAGCCCCTGCCCCAGGGCTCTGGGAGCTCAGGAGAGCAGGGGTGTGCCAGAGCTCACGTAGGCAGGAGGAGCTGCTGCCTCTGCAGGGCGGGATGAGGACGGGGTGAGGATGGGATGAGGATGGGATGAGGATGAGGATGGGATGAGGATGAGGACGGGATGAGGATGGGACACCCTCCCCTCTCACTCTGGGCAGCAGCAGCAGCAGCAGACAGGGCTGGTTCTGAGCTGGGAATGCCCAGAGCCCCCAAGCAAGGAGCCAAACCCAGCCCCTGGCTCTCCCCTGCCACGAGAAACGCCAACATTATTAATTTTTTCATATCTAATTAAGAAGTTTTAATGTGCTCCCCCGGCACGAGGGGCACAGCGGCTGCCGCTGGAGTGGAGAGGTTGTAAAACACTCCCACGGAGCCTCTGGGGATTTGAGGATCTTTGTTAATTGTTAATTAGCACGTGGAGCTGGGCTGGGTTAATGGCCAAGGAGCTTGTGGTCCTTGTATGGCCATGGACCAGCACAGCATCCCCAAACCAGCATCCCCAAACCAGCATCCCAAAACAGCATCCCAAAACAGCATCCCCTCAGAACATCCCAAAACAGCATTTCAAAACAGCATCCCCAAAACACCATCCCCAAAACACCATCCCAAAACATCACCCCATCAGAGCATCCCAAAACAGCATCCCCAAAACAAGATCCCAAACAGCATCCCAAAAGAGTATCTCAAAAACAGCATCCCAAAACAGCATCCCATCAGAACATCCCCAAACCAGCATCCCAAACAGCATCCCAAAACAGCATCTCAAAACAGCATCCCATCAGAACCTCCCAAAGCAGCATCCCAAAATCCCAGAACAGCATCCCAAAAAATCATCCCCAAAGAAGCATCCCAACACAGCATCCCATCAGAGCATCCCAACACAGCATCCCACACGTCATCCCACGGCCTGGGGGCTGCTGAGCCCCTCTGCAGCTGGGCAGCCACAGCTGGGCCACGGCTGAGCCCCCCCAGGTCCCTCCCAAAGCCCCAAACACTCTGAAATGATCCCAATCAAAGGCCCCTCTGTAACCCAGCCCGGGCTTGATCTGTGCCTTGAAGAGCTCCAGCATTTGCCTACGGGGGGAAAAAAACCCTTATTAGATTAAAACCAAGCCCCTCTGCATGAATCCTCTCCCTCTTCCCAAGCCTGGTCACTTTAAAAGGCAGAGATGGAATAAAACCCCAAAAACTGGGATAGGTTTAAAGAGCTCAGCCCTTCCCAGGAGATGCTTCAGCCTGCTGGAACTTCACAAATAAACTTTGCTTTATGCTTCTGACTCGTGGCACAGTTCTGGCAAATCCAGAGCCCTTCGGTGCAGTTTCCTGCATTCCCAATTGGGAAAATACACAGGTGGAGGGAGAAGATTTAACTCTTTGCTGCCCAGCCTCGCTCCCCGAGTCAGGAGGAGCTCAGGGCTGCTCCTGAAGGGATGAATGTTCTCAGATGGGGAACAAATCCCTGCCTCAGCAGCACAGGAGGTGCTCAGGGTGGGCTCAGGAAAAACAGGAGTTGGGACTAAAGGGAAAGGCTGGAAGCCAGGCTCCAACCCAGCTTCCCACCCCTGTGCTGGAGAAAACCTGGGGACAAGAGGATTTCCACACCCATGGAATGGCCCCTGGCTGGCATCAGCCTGTGAGGCTTCACAGCTGCAAAGGGATTTTTATTCTGGGTTTTTAGAACAAAACCAGGGTAATAATGATAAATTCTGTGTGAGGAACCACGGCCCCAGCCTCAGGTGAGGCTCGGGGAGGTCTGGGCTGGCCGAGGTTCATCGAGGAAAACCCAAGCACAGCAGGTCCAGTTGAATTCCCTACAAATGCCAGCGGCCCTGCTGGCCACAGCTCGGCCGGAAAGCCAAATAAATGCAAATAAAGCAATAATAATTAAATAAAATAACAAATTTAAAATGTCAGCCAGGCCTTTTGGGCCTGGACCAAGCAGGAGGAGGAAATTCCAGCCCCTCCGTGCCAGCTGCCACCGCAGGAAGGTGCCCGGAGAGCGGCTGGTGAGGAATGCAGGGGCTGGGCTGAGCAGGAACACATCCACAGCGGGATGGAGGGGCTGGGCTGAGCAGGAACACATCCACCACAGCGGGATGGAGGGGCTGGGCTGAGCAGGAACACATCCACAGCGGGATGGAGGGGCTGGGTCTGGCCCTTTTTCCCCCTCCAATCCCAGATATCAGCCTCGGCCTCGCTGGAGCCCTGGCCATGTGTCAGCCAGGACATTGCAGAGGGACAGACGTGTCCTGGAGCTCCCTGGAGCAGCAGGAGCTCCCAGGGGAGCCTGGATGAGCCGCGGGACACTGGGCCAGGGCAGGGATCCTGTTTGGTGGCTTTGCTGCTCCCCCCAGGGCCACCAGCGTGCAGAAAATCCCTGTCCCAGCCCGCAGGGACCCGGCCCGGCTGGCGAGGGAGGGGATTGCTCCTCTCCACGGGGATTGCGGCTCCCAAGGGAGGAAAGGGATGCTCCCCATCCTCCCCTCGCACCGGGGATGATTTTCTCCTCCCTGGGGCCAGCTGGGACCTCGCTGAGGGGCCGGAGGGAGCCCCGTCCCTGCCCAGCCCAGCAAAGGCACCTCGGCCGCCTCCTTCAATGCACTGACGGGGACCGGCAGGGACAGAAAAGCCAAAGGAGCATCGCGGGGCACGGCTGGGGCTCGGGCTGCCCTTCCCGGAGCCTCGCTTGTGAAATCGGCCCCGGTACCTGCCCGGCTTTGAAATGCAAAGCGCTGCGGTCCGGGGCCGGCGGAGCTCCCGGTACAAACGGGCTGATCTTCAGACCGAGAGGCATCTCGCATGCAAATGGCCCTCACCGCTAATTAAATGCACAAAGGAGATTTTTCCAGGCATCCAAGGTTGCTCCTGCGGAGTCTGAACTCCCACACGCGCACACACCCAGCGCCTCTGCCGAGCGAGGCTTTTTCTGCGCACAAAGCGCTTCATTTCCATGCGCGTGGATTGGGCAACGCCGCCGTTCCCGGCTCCATCCCGGCTCCTTTCCGTGTTCCATCCCTGCTCCTTTCCCTGCTCCATCCCGGCTCCTTTCCCTTCTCCATCCCTGCTCCATCCCCTGCTCCATCCCTGCTCCTTTCCGTGCTCCATTCTCTGCTCCATCCCCTGATCCCATCCCAGCTCCATCCCCGCTCCATCCCGGCTCCTTTCCCAGCTCCTTCCCTGCTCCCGCCGAGCACATCCTGACCCAGCACCACTCTCGGGGCGTTCTCCCAGTTCCACCCCGTGCCCAGCTCGGTGGGAATCCCAGCTCTGGGACAATTTCAGCCCGTTCCCAGCTCGCTGGGGCTCAGTGAGGTCTCACAGCTGCTGGGCCCCTGCAGGTTTGGGGAAAAGGTTTTGGTTTGAGGGACAAGGCCCACAAGGCCCCATCTCCCAGAGGGATCCATGAGGCCCTTTGCTCTCCTGGCCCCTGAGGATCAAGTCCCCTGTCCCTGAGGATGTGGCACTGGTGATGCCCATTACCAGCAATGGGATCCCTTCAGGGATTGCTCTGCCCCAGGAACAGCCCCAGATCCCCCCTGGGCTCACCCACAGCCCCTTCCTGCCCTCGGGGCAGCCCATGGAACCCCACATTCTGTGTTGTGCAGCCCCTCTGCCTCCTCCCAGCACAGCCAGAGCCCCAAAGCCAACCCCAACCCCAAACCTCCCCTCTGGAGCTGCTCCAGCCCTGCCCGATGGCCCAGCCGTGTCCAGGCTGGGGACAGGGACAGGGACAGGGCTCCCCAGGGCAGCATTGCAGCCACCCCGGCCTGAAGGTGCTGCTGGGGGGCAGTGGGGACAGCCCAGCCCCGGGGGGACGCAGGGGACACTCGGGATCAGACACAATTTCACAATTGCCACGGCTCGGGCTCCCCCGGCAGCACCGCCCAGGCCGGGTGTGTGTGCAATGCCGGGTTTGTATCTCCTGCCCATCTCCAGCCCAAGCGTTCCTGCTTGTTTGCTGGTGCTCTCCCCCAGTCACAGGATCCCAGCCCGGCAGAGGAGCTTTCCTTTCCTGGGGACATCTTGCATTCATTAGGACATGTTGTTATTGACTTGCAAGGCTGCTAATTCCCAAGGTCCAATTTAGCCCTCAAAACCACCAACATGTGTGCTGGGGAGTTGCTACATCCCTGCCGGCAGCCAAGTGTGCTCAGCAGGCACAGAGGGAGCCCAGGTTTAAGCCAGGGAGCTTTGGGACCTCTCGCTCCGTGCCCAGGGTCTGAGGGGCACCTGAGCTGGTGGCTCCACAGGGCACGGCCACCACACCTGCCCAAATATTCACCCTCTGCAAACGGGGAAAATCAGATGAAAATCAGCTGGGGAGATGCTGTGGGGTGACAGGGACGGCCCAAGGGGTGACAGGAGAGCCCAAGGGTGACAGAACAGTCCAAGGGGTGACAGGGACAGTCCAAGGGATGACAGGAGAGCCCAAGGGGGACAGGGACAGCGCAAGGGGTGACAGGGACAGTCCAAAGGTGACAGGGACAGCCCAAGGGGTGGCAGGGATGGTCCAAGGGTGACAGGGACAGCCCAAGGGGTGACAAGGACAGTCCAAGGGTGACAGGGACAGCCCAAGGGGGACAGGGACAGTGCAAGGGGTGACAGGGACAGTCCAAAGGTGACAGGGACAGCCCAAGGGGTGGCAGGGATGGTCCAAGGGTGACAGAACAGCCCAAGGGGTGACAGGGACAGCCCAAGGGGTGACAGGGACAGTCCAAGGGGTGACAGAACAGTCCAAGGGTGACAGGGACAGCCCAAGGGGTGACAGGAACAGTCCAAGGGTGACAGGGACAGCCCAAGGGGTGACAGGAACAGTCCAGGGGGTGACAAGGACGGTCCAAGGGTGACAGGCACAGCTGGGACCCCTCGTCCAGCCCCGGATCGGGGCAGGTGTGACCCCGGGGCGGGGGCAGAGCCCCGAGGAGCACAGCCCGGCTTTGAGGAGCTGCCCCAGCCGCGGCTGAGCCGCGCCGAGACCGCAGCCGGGCTCCTTGTCTGGGCCGGCCTGGGTCCGACAGGTTCGCTTAACTCCCCATCTCGGGCTATCTCTGCCGCAGCCGCACTGCCCACGAATAAATAAATAAATATATAAATATATAAATGCAATGCGCGGTGCGGCCAGAGCCAGCCCAGCCCGGGCCCCCGGGGGCGCTGAGTCACCTCAGCCGGGATGAAAGGCTGGAGCGGCTGAAGCAATCCCGGCCCCGGTGGCGGAACCGCCGCGGTTCGGGCTGGGCCGGGCTGGGCCGGGCTGGGGGAGCCCGGGGCGCTCCGGGGCCGCGGCAGCCCCGCCGCGATGGCGGCAGATTGAGAGAGGCGGCGGCGGCCCCGGGACCGGCGGGGATGGAGGGGATGGGGAGATGGAGGGGATGGAAGGGATGGAGGGGATGGAGGGGATGGAAGGGATGGAGGGGATGGGGAGATGGAGGGGATGCAGGGAATGGGGAGATGGAGGGGATGGAAGGGATGGAGGGGATGGAGGGGATGCAGGGGATGGAGGGAATGGGGAGATGGAAGGGATGGAAGGGATGGAGGGGATGGAGGGGATGGAGGGGATGGAGGGGATGGAGGGGATGGAGGGGATGGAGGGGATGGAGGGGATGGAGGGGATGGAGGGGATGGAAGGGATGGAGGGGATAGAGGGGATAGAGGGGATAGAAGGGATGCAGGGGAGGAAGGGGATGGAGGAGATGCAGGGGATGGGGAGGATGGAGGGGAGGCACCGGCGGGGCCGCGATCCCTGCTCCAGCTGGGTGGGGAACGATCCTTGCTCGGCCGGGAACCCGAGAGCCCCAAAAAGGGGGAAAAAAACGGAGATGGAACTGCGGAGATCCCACAAAACCAGAGCTGGAACTGCGGAGACACCACAAAAAGGGACAAAAAAACAGAGCTGGTACCTGAGTGCCAGGAACGGGCTCCAGGCTGCCCCTGACCCCTGGGAATGGGCTCCAGGCTGCCCCTGAATTCAGGGAATGGGCTCCAGGCTGCCCCTGAATTCAGGGAATGGGCTCCAGGCTGCCCCTGAACCCCAGGAATGGGCTCCAGGCTGACTCTGAACCCTGGGAATGGGCTCCAGGCTATCCCTGAATTCAGGGAATGGGCTCCAGGCTGACTCTGAACCCCAGGAATGGGCTCCAGGCTGCCCCTGAATTCAGGGAATGGGCTCCAGGCTGACTCTGAACCCCAGGAATGGGCTCCAGGCTGCCCCTGAATTCAGGGAATGGGCTCCAGGCTGCCCCTGAATTCAGGGAATGGGCTCCAGGCTGCCCCTGAACCCCAGGAATGGGCTCCAGGCTGACTCTGAGCCCCAAGAATGGGCTCCAGGCTATCCCTGAATTCAGGGAATGGGCTCCAGGCTGCCCCTGAACCCCGGGAATGGGCTCCAGGCTGCCCCTGAATTCAGGGAATGGGCTCCAGGCTATCCCTGACCCCCAGGAATGGGCTCCAGGCTGCCCCTGAACCCCGGGAATGGGCTCCAGGCTGCCCCTGCCATGGGAGTGCTGAGGCCCTTGTGGAAATCAGGCTCCCGGGGTGCAGGAGCTGCTCTAGGAGCTCGTTCCCAGAACCAGATCCCAGCAAAGCCAGCCCTGGGCTCCTCTGGAGCGCTGGTTCTCAGCTCATGGCCGAGAGGGACGGGAATTCATTACCCTGGATTTGGAAAATGCAGATGCGGCGGAGCCTGGGCAGGACAGAGGCACCTCACTGCAGGCAAGCTCTAATTAAAGGCTTCAATTAATTCTTCCCAGGGTCAGGTCACCACTTCACTGCCCCTCAGAGCACTTTGTCCTGAGAAAATCCCAATCCCAGCCACGGCTGGGAGCACGTGGGTGACATCAGACCCAGAGAATCACCTGCTGATCCCCCAGGATGGGACAACAACCAACAAGGTCCCTTTTGGCATTAAAAATCTACATCTCACCCTTGGAAAAGCGAGCCCAAAAGCCTTTTTAGCTGGGAATACCCTGTCCAGATGCAGCAGAGGCTGAGCTGTTCATGGAGATCCAGGAGAGATGGGAGAGGGTCTTCCCAACACACAGCCAGCCCCTGAGGAAGCTGAACTGCTCCAAATTGGTTTTAACAGCCCTAAAACAGCAGCTGAAAAATCCAATGGGATTATTTCCTTCTGGGCATATTTGGGAACCTATTTATTTTATACCTTGTGAAAAAAAAAAAAAAAAGAAATTCCAGGATGTAAGTGAGAAGCCAAGAAAGGGAAAAAAAAAAAAAAAAAAGAAAAGAGGGGAGGGGGAAAGAAAGAAAACAAATTTGAACTGGGCCTGTTTTCTGTGCAGTATTAAATCTCCAGCACACAATGAATCATGCAGTCCTTGGCCTAACAAGGAGGACTCCAGAAAGTCTGTAGGATGAAGGAGTCACTGGAGACTCCAAGAAATATGACAGGCTTGCTCCAAAGTGCACAAAGGGTTTTTTTTAGTAAAGGAGAAAGAAAAGAAAAGAAAAAAAAATCTCTGAAATTACAGCCCTAGCACAGCTTCATTTGTATAATCCCTCTCAGGGCCTGGGGCTGTTTGCAGCTCTCAGCAGCAGGAGATGGCAGAGCCCAGGGATGTGAGGAATATGGATGTGGGCTCCTGTCCCAGGTCCAGAGCTGAGTTTATGGTGGGACAGGGGAGGCCCAGGCCAGGAGGAGCCCACAAAGACCAGGGGAGCAGGGCTGGAGTCACCAAACCTGTTCCCTCACCCAGCACAGCCTGTGCTGCCCCAGCAGCTGTTTCCAGACATCCAACCCCAATCTGAGCCTCCCTCGGACAGCAGTGCCCTCCAGGGGCATTGGTGCCCCTTCCCAGCCCTTCTTTCTGCAGCTCCTGCTCCCTCTCCCTCTGTTTGTCCCTCCCAGCCCCTCCTCTCCTCCACGGAATCCAGGAAAAGCCACTTTAACCTCTCAGGTTTGACCGGGCAGCCTCAGCCCCACAGGGCAGGAAAAGCCTCAGGGGAGCTCCAGCAGCTCTGGCCTGGCCTCTCCAGCCTCTCCAGGCTCAGGGTGTCCCTGCTGGTGAGCAGCAGCCACATTCCTGCCCCTGGGCTGCCCGTCCTGAGGGATGGGACTGGAGGAGCCTCCCTGGGGGCTCTGGGGCTGCCTTGGCTCTGGAGGGAAGGTGCAGAACCCAGAGCTCTCCAGGGTCTGAGGAGCTCTGGCAGTGATTCCAGAACTCCAGAGCCTGTGGAAACCATCAGGGAGAACCAGCCCTGGGCACAGCAGAGAGCAGAGACACCATGGTGCCACCAAGGCTGCCCAGCCCTGCAGCCCAGCCACCATTCAGGCAGCAAAACATCTGCTTTAGCTCCATCAGCACCATCCCAGAGCCTTCCTGGGGCGACTTTGTGCAGGATGGATGCACCGAAAACCTGGGGAGGGACAGAAAGCTCAGCCCTGGGCAAGCACAAGCACAGCAAACTCATTCCTTGGCCTTTCATCTGCTTAATAACATCTCTGTGGCATCCAGAGAAACCTGGGAACGGCAGAGAATGTGAGCTCAAATAAAACTCCTCTAAAGCTCCTCTAAAACAGGGATCCACCTTCTCCACGTGTGCTGGAGCACAGGGAGGGACAGTGACCAGGGAGCAGAGCCTGGCAGCAGCTGCTGAGCCACCAAAGCCTCCAAGGGCTTTCAGCTCTCCCGGGTGGGAAATGCAAAGAATTATTGCTCTGATAAAAAGAGCTCAGATCCAGGGTTCAGATCCAGAGCAGTCCCCCCAGAAACCCACCCCAAAGCACCAAAAGGAGTGCTAGGGTCCATCTGTGGTCATTTCTGCATCCCCAGAGTGCAGGGCACAGCTGGGCGCATCGGCTGGGCATGGGGACACAAACATTTCTCCAAGCCGAGCCCAGAGCCCGCCGTGTTCTCCCAGGGGATGAGTAAGGAAATCGCGGAGGATGCTGCAGGGGGGCAGAGAGGGGCAGCGAAGCCCGGCAGGGCGGGAGGCGCAGCCTCGGAGGAGCCCCGGGAGGTTCCCGAGCCAAGGCTGACCTCCACAGGCCGGCGGGATCATCACAGCCCTGGAATCATCATCAAAAACCCGGGATCATCATCAAAAACCCGGGACCATCATCACAAACCCGGGATCATCATCACAAACCCGGGATCATCATCACAAACCCGGGATCATCATCACAAACCCGGGATCATCATCAACAACCCGGGATCATCACAAACCCGGGATCATCACAGCCCGGGATCATCATCAACAACCCGGGATCATCATCAAAAACCCGGGATCATCATCACAAACCCGGGATCATCATCACAAACCCGGGATCATCACAGCCCGGGATCATCACAGCCCTGGAATCATCATCAAAAACCCGGGATCATCATCACAGCCCGGGATCATCATCACAAACCCGGGATCATCACAGCCCTGGAATCATCATCAAAAACCCGGGATCATCATCACAGCCCGGGATCATCATCACAGCCCGGGATCATCCTCAAAAACCCGGGATCATCATCACAAACCCGGGACCATCATCACAAACCCGGGACCATCATCACAAACCCGGGACCATCATCACAAACCCAAGATTATCACAAACCCGGGACCATCATCACAAACCCAAGATCACCATCACAAATTCGGGATTATCACAGCCCCGGCTGCTCCTGGCGCCAGCCCCACCTGCAAAGGTCCCCAAGCCCTGCCCACAGCCCGGCCCTTTCCCCACCAGTCTGTCCCGGTGCCACCAAAGCTGGGGACACGGCTGGGGCAGGGAATTCCTGCTGTGTGTGCCAGGAGGGCGGCTCTGCAGGGAGACACAGGAGATCCTGGGCTCGTTCCTGCTCTCCATCTCCTCTGCATCCAGGACTCGTCCTGGGAATCTCCCCCGTCGTTTCCCACTGCTCTGGAAATTAAGAGGGAGTGGGAGATGGGGATGCTGCAGGCAGGGAAGGTCTGCAGAGCATGGAGCTGTGGGTCTGACAGGACCTGCAGGAGATGGAGCCCCCAGGAGCTGATCCAGAAATCCCAACTGCCCCAAATCCACCCCACCTGCCCCAACAGGGGACAGCAGGCAAGGACTGTTTACAGCTTTGCATTCCTGGGAAGCCTTTTCCCTATATCCTAATTATCAATAAGGCAGCAATTTGAGGATTTGGTTTTCAGCTGAAAAAGAGGGAAAGGTCCCATGGGTGGAGCTGATACTGAGGCTGCTGTTCCAAGAGTGAGCACAGCCCTGCCAGAGCCAAGGCATCCCTGGAGGGCAGGGGCAGCTCTGCCTGGCTGGGGTTTGCAGCTGTGGATTCCCAGACACAGCCTCTGCCTCCTCAGAGCCCGGGCCCTGTCTGTGTGTCAGCACCAAATTCCAGAGTGGATCCTCTCTGCCCTCGCCTGTGACAGGCAGGGAAACCTGGCAGGGTCCCCACGGAGGGGCAGCTGGGGCTGGAGCTGCTGCTGGGGGCTTCAGAGCTGTCTGGCAGCTCAGGCTGATTCCCCTGATTCTGCTGAACCAACACTCCTGACAGAGCCAGGAGCCTTCTGGCTGCTCTCTGAGCGTGAGGATTCAAAGCTCCCTCACCTTCCATCCCCTGTTCCAGCAGCCAGAGCAGGGGGTCAGCACTGCTGGAGCCCCTCCACACGGGGGGTTCTGCTGCAGCAGGGGTTTGCCAGCCCAGCTACTGCAGAAGTGATAAAATCAACCCTTGGGAGCAGTAAAACCATGGCAGAACTGTGCAGAGGGGCTGTTCCACCCAAACCACAGCTTTGCCCCGGGGTCAGGAGCTCTGCCCCAGGCTGGAGCTCACCCCAGGGCACCCAGAGGCAGCTGCTGAGCCCAGGGAAGCCAGAGGGACCCCCAACGATGCCGTGGAGCTCAGCTCTTCCCAGAACCAGCCCTGACTTGCCTGGGATTCAAGGCCCTCTCTTATCTTCTGCAGCAGCTCGGGCTCGTTGTGAAATCTCCCCAGTGGAGATGCTGGCAGCCAGGATTTATGGCTTCTGTAGTTTCCCTTTCATGGCTCCAGCTGGGGAAGCGCTGGCGAGGGATGAAAGGCGCAGGGATGGCAGAGAGCACTTCAAAGGCTCCGGAGTCGCGTTGGGGTGCTCGGGATCCTCCTCTTGCAGCCCTCCAGAACCTCCAGCAGCCTCTCCCTCCCCCAGCACAGCCCTAAAACCATCTGGAGCCAGAGTCAGGCACCTGCAGCTGAGCTCTGGAGCAGGAGCTGCCCTCAGGAGCCCCCAGAAGGTTCCTCTGCACCCCCAGACACTGAAATGCCAACAGGCTCAGGCAGAGCAGCAAACCCAGGGGTTTAATGGGAAACATGAGCAGGGTTTGCTCCTAAGGGAAGTCTGGGCTGGAAGGGAAGGCCAGGAGGAGCCTGAGAAGGGATTTTGGCCGCTGATGCCTCTGGGCAAGTCGTGCTGTCAGCAGCTTTGCTCATGTGCACCTTTCACTGCCAGCTGGGACTAAAGGGTCTCAGGGTGCCTGAGCTGGGCTGCCACACTCTGTCCCTGGCTCCCTCCAGGCACCAATCTCCATCCTGGGAATCCTGGGAGCTGCCTGCAAGCGTGCAGAGTCTCCTCAAGGAACCTCACAGACAGGAATTCACCCAAAGGTCACAGCAGCATTGTTTCACACTCCTCCCTGGGTGCTGACTCCGGCTCCAAGGCCACAAAAAGCTGGGAAATTAAAGCCCCATGAAGAAATCTCACCCTGAACACTTCAAACCCACCCAGCCCGTGCAGGGAGCCTGCAGTAAATGCTCCTGTGCTGTTGTGGATCTGATTCCTCAGTGAGTGGGTGCAGCAAGATGAAGAGCCAACCACTGCCCTAAAAACACCCAAACACAGACTGCAGGAACTCCCAGTCCCTGTAAGAGCTATTGCCTGGGGAAATTAAAACTCAGAAGTAGCTGAAGCAGCACATGCCTGCCCACACTTTAAACCCCAAAAGCTCCCAGCACTTTCCTGCCCCCTGTCCTTGCCTGGGCATCCTGGCTCCTGTGCCACTGCTGATGCCACCTGGCAGCCAAACAGCAGCTGAGCTTGCCCAGGTGCCCTGAAAACAGCACAGACTCCATTCTCCAGCTCCAAATTCATCCACAGATCCAGACCAGGCTGGATGGCAAAGCTCAGCTCCACGGCACAGAGCAGGGCTGGGTCTCACACAGCTGGAGCTTCACTCCCTGCAGCCAGAGGAGCTGAGAAACTGTGAGCAGCACTCTAAGAAAAGCCACTTTCCTCAGAACACGTGTCCCTGTCCTCAAGCAGCCTCCAGGGCAGTGACCTCAGGTCCCCTCTTGACCCCAGGAGCCTCCAGACAGGAGGAGCAGCAGAGCTGGGACTCACCTGGAGCCACACGTGGGCTTTGGGCCAGGGCAGGCTCAGCAGCCAGCTCTGCCCTCCACAGGGTCCCCACTCAGCTCCCAGAGGGAGATTGTTGTAAATACCACCAAAACCTTCCAAAGGAAGTGATTACTTTGAATTTCTGAAGTTAAATTAATTGAAGTGGAAAAAACACCCAACCAAGGAAAGGGAATAGTTCACCCTACATTTTCACGACAAATGGGAACAGCCTGCCTGACACACACAAGAAATGAACTCATGGCCTCCAAAGTCAACTCCAGGGATTCAATCCATCCCATTCCTCATTGGGCTCTTCCCAACAAGAACTTTACCCCAAAAAAAAAACAGCCTCCAAGAGCTGTGCAGGAGCTCCACGTGGCTGCTCACAGGGTCCAGGGTTCTGCTCTGTGCTCAAAGGCAGCAAAGCCTCTAATGCAGCTCAAACCTCAAGCAGCAAAGTCAGGGAGAAAAGCAGGAGGAGCTGCAGAGGATGGAGGGGCCTTGATGCTGGAATGGGAGCCAGGACTGACCCACAGCAGCTCATGGCCCTCTGCACAGAAGGAAGAAAACCAGAAATAACATCTGTCTGTCTGTCTGCTCACAGCTTTTCCTGAGCAGAGCCCCTGCCTGGTGCAGGCCCTGTGCCTGGGCAGCCTGGCCAGGCTGGCAGAGCTCAGCACATCAAAGCAGCCCCAGCTCCTCCCTGGCAGCCTCCCAGCCCTGCTGCCCTCGCTGTCTGCCTGCCCCAATCAGCATTTTTAATCGTGAGGATCATTTAGATTTGGAACATTGCTGTGCTCTGCACCCAGAGCTCAGCCCCAGACATGATTTCTCCTCTCCCCCACATTCCCCCTGTGTGGACAGGGATGTTTTCAGACTCATTAAGAGCAGCAGTATCACTTTAATCAGCCTCTTTAAAATAACAATTCTGTGTGCAAACTGACAAAGTCATTCCCCAGGTCCTGCCAAGCCCTTTGCCGTAGGCAAAGGAGCTGAGACGTCCCTTAGCATCAATTTTGTTTGTTTATTTATAAAGTTCACATGTTTGATCTTTGTTTAGCAACTGTTTTCATCTCCCTGTCCAGTGGCAAGAGCACAGCAGTTCTTCTCTTGAGTCAAACAATCATGAGCTCCCTTTTGCCAGCTCTGGAGAGGATCCAGCACCAGCCTGGAGAGCTCATCCCCCCCTGCTCACCAGGCACAGCCAGGCTCTGCATCCCCCTGAAATGAAGGTTTTCATTAATTACCTGCTGACTCACTCACCTCCATGGCTGGCATTGCCTTCACGACCCCAGCGTGCTCAGTCCCAGCTTTTGGCAGTCCTGGAACAAAACTAACCCAGATTAAAACACTCTGGGGCTGCCAGAGCTGCTGCACCTTGTCTGAAAGGAAAAAACAGCAAAGAAACCCATCTGAAACTCAGAGCAAGAGCTCTGAAATCCAGGAATTCTGTTATGAGATCAATTCAATCTCAACTCCTGACGTGGCCACTCAGGGGATAAAGCTGAACCAAAGTTGAGATCTTTTTGGATGTCTTTTAAATCAAATCTCATTCATCTCTGAAAACTTGCATTCCACAGAAAAACAAGCTACCAAGATCTGTTCTTAACTTCCCACTGAAAATCTGAAAAAAAAAAATCATCTCACTTCTCCTAAAGAAAATGGAGAAAGAATTAATAACCAATAAGTTGTGTTGTTCAGTTCAGCCCATCACCCTGCAGACCTGGATTGCACATGAAATCTTCAGAAATAAGAGAAAGATCTGCTTGGTAGTGAAAATATAATTTTATTTAACAATAGCTGCCAGCAGTATACTGGTATATCTGTAAAAGATGTTCCAGAAAGTGAAAGACAAAAGCAAACTACAACAAATTGTATCAACTCTTCAAGTATTTCTGCAAACCACGCTCCAGTCCTTGATGTTCTGTCTTGGGAGTCTCCATCCCCTCATCCTGCTCCCACCCCCTGCAGAAACCAAGCTCAGGAGTTGGTGGCACAGGTTCTGAGGCAGATGGAGCATTTCTCACTTGGGTTACAGCCTTCTCCTGAAAAATCTTCACTGGATGGGTTCAGATGCTCTGAGTGGCAAAGGGAGAGCAGCAGAGTTGGCTGCACTTCACCACTTTTTGTTCTGCACCCAGATAGGCATCAGTGGGTTTGGCTCCAGCAGCTCCCATTTACTCCTGTCTGTGCTCCTTTGATACCAAATGCTAATTTGCTGCTTTAGCATAAAAATTTGATTACATCTCTCTCCTTATCACGCAGCTCTGGATCAGTTTGGACATGCCCAGTGTGGAGAAAACACCGATTTTATGGGAAAATGCAAAGCTGCAAACTGGGGCTGCCTTGTGGGACACCCAGGGAAGGGATGGACAGGCTGGAATTGTTCCACAAGTCCCACACACCTCCTGCTCCACAGGCAGCCTCTCCACTGCAGGGATCTCCTCAAGAAAGAAAAGCTTCGTTAAGGGGAAAAAACAAAATAATAATGCACCTAGGATAATCTGTTCTCCCACACAAAAACAGGGTGCAGGTGATGGATTTTCCCCTTGTGTTCAGGAAATACACAAGTCACCTGTTTTAATGCGAATTTAAGCATATTTCAGCTTGAGAATAAAGTGAGTTACTCAGCATGCTAATACATGCAACCAACTTGCAAACTGGAATGCCTACTTGAAAGGGTAACTGCTGTTTTTAAATTGGAGAAGGGGCTAGAAGCAGCATTTTAAATTTAAACAGGGGGTAGATTAATTGCTGTTTGATGAAATTAAAAATGCATTTAAAGATCAGATTGTAAACAAGTTGACAGAAGTCAGGAATTTACATAGTTATGAAAGGGCTTCTTTAATTAGTGTGGAGCTGGTGATTGGGGCCAGATGAAAGCGCTGTGCCCACAGCAGACGCCGCCGTTCCCCTGCTCTGCAGGGATCACCTACGGAGCTGGAGCTGCTCCCCTGCACCAGATTGCTGCTCCCTCCCCAGCCAGGAGGGGCTGGGCAGCTCCTGCCACAACACAACTGCAGCAGGGAGCCTGAGGGACACCCGGGACAGGTCCCGTGCCCGGCTGGAGCTGGCTGGGGTTCCAGCTCCGAGGGATTCCTGCTCTGGGTGAGATCAGGAACCCGCTGGTCACAGCCAGAGCTGGAACTCTGTTTGAAGCTCTCAGACACAGTTAAACCTCTGAGGGAGGAGGGCAGGGGTTTGAAGGGGTCTGAGCTGGTGTTTAAGGAGTGGGGGTTGCCTGCAGCAGCTCCTGGCTGTGGGTGCCCTGCTCTCTGCACTCCAGGGACAATTCCCTGGGGACAGGAGCACAGCCTGACCCCACAACCCCATCACCACAACTTCCAAGGGCCATCCTGATCTGCTTCTGTGAAGTTTTTAGCTCTCCTTTCAAAGCTACGTCCAAAATCACTTCCTACAGCTTTGTGAACTCTGTGGTGGCCAAGAGCACCAAACCAAGGAGGGTTGGGTTTGGGGTATTTTTCACCCTATGTGTCAATAAAAATGTTGTTATCTAAATAAAAAAGTCATTCCTTTTTCTAGATGTCACATTGTGGCAGAGACTGAAGCCCTACAGAGGATTCTTATGGCTGAGGAACTTTATTATTGAGGAGGGGAACGTGACATCAGAACACAGTAATTCATCAAGGGCTACAGCCAAGGTTCTCCTAACCAGGTCACTCCCCAGGATGTCCCTCTGTGCCTAAACATTCCTGAAACAAATCACAACAGGGGTTAGGTGTATCTAAGAGAGTTGCCTTTGAAAGAGATGTGACAGGATTGCTAAGTGCCCTTATATTGGAATTCTAGCTCTAGGAAGGCAAGGCAAGGCACCACAAGCCAGGGATACAAATATGGATCTGCTTCTCTACCTCTTCTATGTCCAACTAACTCCATGGATACATAAAGTAGCAAAAGCAGGATGCTTAGAAAAGTCAGGCTGGTTTTCAGAAAGCCAGTGCTTTACCAAAAAAAAAAAAAAAAAAAAAAAAAAAAAGAAAACAATTAGTGTATAAAAGTGTTTGTGTCAGCATTTTCACGTTATTGCAGAATGTTAAATATTCCAAGAACAACCTAGCAGGAATAGCACTTTCCAGCTTCTAAAATCAGTTAAATATAAAAGTATCTTTACAAAAAAATAGGCATATAAGTCTAGCATTCTTTGGAGTTGTTTATGATGGTCTTTTAAAAATAACCTAGCAGTTTATTTCGTGCATCAAAACCATTAATTTTAAACAAGAAAACTATTCCCTGGTTTAGAAACATTTGAAAATTGCTTTTAAAAAAATTGTAGTGCTATTCCTCAGTGTTGCTGTAAAAAGATTTAAGTATAGTAGTGCAATGATTACGAGTATGCAAAACTGCAGTGCAGGTGCACAGAAACAATTGGGATAAATTCCATGGAAAGGACTGGATGCCACCACCAATTCTTTACAAAATTCCCAGGTTTCCATTCAGAAAAAAACCACCCTACTATCATTTAAGGCAAATGTTCTTTTTAAAGGTCACTTTAGCTTTCTTCAGGGAAGAAAGGGCATTAAAAATTCCCATTTCATGGCTCTCAGTCCATTTTGCATCACTAATCATTGCACTGCTATTCCCCACCCAGAGTTAGGACACTACAGTTGCCATGGATTTGGGCTATGACAGAACAGATTCTTAAGTAAAAATCACCAAAAATACCTATACAAAACAAAAAGGCTCTTAACTACCAAAAAGAAAGCCACTTGCAATTCTTAAGGTGAACAGAGGGCAGCTTCCAACTCTGCTGTTTCCTGATGGAAAATCCTGACAATTATTTGTTTGCTGCAACTCAAAATTCATACAAATGCAGGTGTTTAAATCTCCTCAAGCTCTTGAAGACACAAAAAAATCAACTCTGAGCTTGGAGCTTCTTGCCCCAGCTCTCAGGCCTGGATTCAAACTTCCCTGATGCTGAGGTCACTCAAATCCAAGGTTCACATTGAGTCCATTCTCAACCATCACCATGACTTCAAATCCAAGAGATTTTATAAAAATACAACAAAACAAACCAACAAAACATTGCCAAATATTTTGCAAATGGCTCTTTTGGATACTAAGTTCCCTTCTCTATGTAAATAGGATAGACAAGCAGGTACAGTTCAACGTGTCACAGGTATGACAGGTGTGTACAGATCTTCTGGAAAAGCAATAAATTCCAAAATACATAAATATTCCTTGTACCATACAGTGAGACAGGATCCTAAACCAATTCCTGGACAAATCATGGACCAAATGTTTACAGAGAAAAGCAGCAGGGGCGAGCCAACCCTTCAGAATGAAGAATCCAGAGTCACCCCAGTGCAACAGGAACACGACTGCATCCACCATGCTCAGAGGCTGTGAGAGGAGGTCAGGAAAAACAAGCCTGTAATTAAAGTCTGCAAACTTTAGGTAATTACTGTACCTGGTCTATCCACGTGGCTTGGAGTAACTGCGAGTTCATGCAAAAACCAATTGCTATTGATATGAAAAGAGCAGTCTGTTAGAAGCATTGTTATGGGATATAACCTGATCCTCTGCAGATGCTGGTTACTTGGTGAGTCTCTTGGCTACATCACTGTAAGCTATTTCAATCTCCTTGTCTCCAGGACAGGTGTTGGTGAACTCATCCCTGCTGTAAGCATTTGTCAGGTATCTCCAGATCCCTGTCATCTCCTTGGGAATCTCAAAGTTGCGGTATTTTTTGGCCACCACCTGGAATGACAGAATTATGTTATAAATTTACATCCTTCACTTTAAACGCTTTTCCAGCCCTGGCCACTTTCTTGTGAAGTTATCATTCCAGCCTGGACACGTGGGATGAGTCCTGCAGTTTCCAGAGGCTGTTCCTGAGGGATGCCCTGGCTGTTCCTGCCTCCCTCCCCTTGGGGCTCTCCTCACCCAGGGAAATTCTTCTGCAGGCAGGCAGAAACTGAGCCTGTGGCTCCATCTGCAGTACAGAACTGACACAGAGCACTGCAGGCAGGGGAGGAACCAAACCACACTGCTGTGGGCACATCTGCACTCCTGTGGCTGTCCCAGGCTGCCTTTTACATTCCAGCTTGGTTATTTACACAATCCCTTTATTTGTGTAATTTACTTTGTTCTGAGCAGTTTCCTCTACAGAAGTGAGCAGCCCCCTTCAGCCATTACCTGCTCACCTGATCTTCACCCTCCTCCTCCTTGTGAGCTCTGCAGCTCCCTGGGACCACGAGGGCAGTGCAGGGAATGGGGTTTGGGCTCTCTGCTGCCCAAATTCACACCTGCCCTGATCTCCACTGCTCAGAGCCCTCTGAGTCACCCAAACCTTGCACAAACTCAGGTACCACCAGTGCAGCTAAGCTTACAGACAGCTGCAATTAGCTGTGCACAGGAATAACACAAAGCACAGATATTTTCTGCTGCATTTTCCCCTGCAGCCCCCCAGGTCTGACCTTGACAATGTGCAGCTTGGGCAGCAGGTTGCAGTCGGCCAAGGTCATCTCGTTGCCATCCAGGAATTTGCGTGTGGACACTGTGACGTCCTCCAGGCTGTTCTCATCGATCTCATCAGGCAGGGGGGAGTTCAGGTACTCATCCAGCTTCTGCAGGGTTTTCAACAGGCCACGTTCTAAGGCTGCACAGGAAGGGATCATTCAAAACAAATATTAAACTGAGGCTGCTACTAGATCTGAAATACAAACCCCCACATCTCTGTGCTATCCTGAAGGATTTGTAACCCTTGGTCAGTTTTTGTGTCTCTGTGCTCACCAGAACACTGAAACTGGACCAGAATCTCTTTAAATATCCCACAAATGCAGGTTATTTAAAAGCTGGCTAACACAGGAGTTTGCACTAATTTAAAATGCTGTAAGACTGCCCACAAGGGTTTATTTTTGGTTTAAAAAGTGGCTTATGTCAGTTTCTTAAGACTGTGCCTAACTGGCTTAAACTGATTAGAATTAAGCTATGCTGGGGTTTATATACATTTAAACATAATCTGTTTAATGTCACATGCTCAGCAAACAGCCCTGACCAACCCAGAGCACCCAGGCTGGTGCAGGAGCACAGCAGGATTGGGAATGGAGCAGAAGGTTTATGGAATGCAGCAGCAGAGGGCAGCACACCCCAGAAAATCCCCAGTTATTTCCCAACTGTTTACAAATATTTTACATCTCTCCCTTTGAACTGCAGCAGATTCCCTGAGTTTGGTTTTCCCTCTAAGTACTTTAAGGATAAAATTGATTTGTACTGAACTACTTAAAGGCCCAGCTGTGAGTTCTTCACCACTTACTGATCCCTCGTGTGAAATCTCCTGTTTTCCCTCCACACAGAAAGGTTTTAATCCTTTAATGGAAGTGACACAAACTAAGCTCAGCTCAGAACTCTGAATGGGAGCCCTGAGTCCTAGAGAGGTGAAATAAGAGCAGCAGATGCAGAGAAATTCAACCACTGGGGCACGACACAAACTCTTTATCCTTCATTCAAGAGTTGTGAGTGGCTGCTGCACAGAGAAGACCCAGTGCCAGGGATATTTACAAACCATGCGCACCCCACTGAAATTCTGATTGAACTGAAGTTCTCTTTCAAATGTTGAAATCTCTAACATTAAATTTAAATTAAGATTTTAATTCATGAGACTGTCAAGTGTCCACCAACATGCAGCTAAATCTGTCAGGGAGATATTTCCCACAAAGCTGCTCTGAAAAACACCAACAGTGAATCAGGAGTGCACTGTCCCCCAGTGACCCACCTTCATTAGCTTCTGGTCTAGAGTTCTTGATAAAAGCAGAAAATTTGGCAAATATATCCATTCCAGCAGTGTTGGATTCTGGGTGCTTTGGTGAGAGTTTCAGGTACCTGAAAAGCAGCAAGGAGCAGATCTACAGCACATTTAGCAGAATGGTGCTCATTATCTATTAATTAGCACAAAATGGCATTTTGGTACTGATTTATCCTTTTCCAGCCTGGCTCCTGAAGTGTAGCATCACACCCTGAGGTTTTTAAACCTTTTCCAGAGGGAAAAAGCACATTGCTGCTTTCTGAACCAGATATTTGGTACAAACAGAGTCCGAGGAGCCCAGGGCAGCAGAGCTCCCTCAATCAGTGCTGCCAAGGGAGCACATCACTCATCTGTCAGCAAAATACTGGGGTTTTTAAAATAAGCATCAGAGTTATGGACTCCACATCTCTTAACAAAAACATGAAGTTTTGCCATGCTGAAAAGACAAAACAGTCCAGTCTGTTAAAGGCAGTGTCTGGATCTGCCTGCCAGCTGAGGAGTACAAAGCCAAGAGTCTGGAGACAGTTTGAGCACATTAAAACAAATTCTCACTACAGTTTAGGACCAAGTTTTGTACAGCAGACTCATCTTCATTTGCATTATTTGGACACAAATGTGCCTGTCACCAAAAGGGAGAGTTTGAAAGTGCAGAAAGGATGACTGGGGTATGCAAAGGGTATTTATAAAATAATCTTAGAGAGAAAACAGTTTTTGATCTAAAGATGAGGGAGTTGAGGGGAGGGAGGTATGACAAGCAAGAACTATTCCATGTCTTCAGTTTCTTGGGGCAGAAATCCCCTGTGACAGCTGTGCCTGAGGTGACAAACCATCATTTAACACTTACTTGGGTGGGGCCAGAACATCTTCCAGGAACTCTTCAATCTTGTTCACATCTGTTCTCACTTCCCCATTGTATGTGATGAAGGGGGGGTGAGTGCCTGGAGCCAGATTCTGAAGGTCTGCTGGTTTCCTGGGGAGATGCAAACCCGTGAAGACTAAGCAGGGGACAACATTTCATTGCTATGACCACAAAAGCACTGCTGAGGTTTCCACACCCTCAGTTTTAAATAGACACCACCAGTTTTCTTTCTAAAAAGTGAGTTTACAACTAAACATTTTGAATACACTTGCTAACAATTAATTTGAAACAGTTAAAACCAATCTCCTCCTAACTCTGGCTGTGTTTATTCTCAACTCAATCCAGTGCTGACTAGAAGAGGGATACCTATACACACACCTCTCCTTCCTTCCCCAGCCCTACAGAGCAGTTTATATATAGCATAATCTGTGCTAATCCTGCCCCTCACACAGAGCTGCTCTGGAAAGCAGCAGGTCTGCCCTAGCATTTATTGAACAGTGAATAAAGCATTTATTACATGCCCAGGGAGGTTGGTTCCAGGCAGGCTGACAGATGCTTGAACATCATGGTTAAAATGATGCTTCAGTTTCCCCCAGTGAGAAAAGGTATTTACAAACAAGAGCAGCACACCTGGGAGAGCAATCCCACGTTGGGATTATTCATGAGAGAAACAGCAAAAAGCTGAAATAGCCATTTCTAGCTCTTTTTCTAACTAACATTTCCCCTAGGCAGCCTGGCCACCGCCTCCTGCTGGCTCAGCTGAGAGCTGTGCCAAGGCAAAGCTGCCCCTTGGTCCTGTTAGAGCAAATCCAGACTGGAGCACAACCCTGAGCTGGGCCTGAGCCCTGTCCAGCCTGGCCACGTTCCTGAGCCAGCTGCAGGCCTGCAGGAACTGGATTTACTGGAAACTGCACTTCAGGAAATGCTCCTGACAGCCCCAGACAGGGAAACTGAACTGGTGCCATGCACAGCCCCAGCCCTGCAGGGATGAGAGCAGCTGGGCTCCAAGCTGAGCTCAGTTTACAACTCTACCTTGTTTTCTATTTCTTACAAAATTTAGAACCCCTGCCAGAATTTCATGTCCCGCTCACTGCGGCCCTCTTCTAGAGCCAAAGTGTGCTTACTTGTAACACTGAAGGAGAAAAGTGATTTTCATACCTTACCCTGGGAGATCTTATGAATACAAGAATTTAACTCTTTTCCATTTTTAAGCTTCTGAGAAGTTATTTCTCACTAAGAGTTGCCACCTCTCCCTCACTTTTAGGATTTAAAGTCGTCATTGGGTAATGCTTTAAGTAGCTTAACACTTCATTTAAATACAGCTTTGTAACTCCCAACAATTACAGGAAGTCATCGTGGCTCCCTTCCAGCTCCCCATGTTGGCCAGATAAAATTCCTCAAAAGGAATGTTATTTGAAAAACAAACAGGAGCAAGAGCACAGGATCTGCAGGAATACTATCAAAGGCAAGCTTAGCTCAGAAACAGATTATTCCAAAGAACTGCCCAAAAGAGCTTTCCAAAGAAGCAGAGTGCATCTCAGAGCACTTTATCCATCTGGATCTTTCAAAAGAACGCAGAATGAAGATCCCACAGCCCAGCTCAGGGTTTGTCTCCAGTTTTCTGCCCCTGCCAGGAGATCCAAACCAAGCCCTGCTCTAGCGCAGCCCTTGGAGCACACAGGAACAGCCTGAAAAGGCTCAGAGTACAAATTCCCTCAACAGTCAAACAAGAAGGCAATTACTGTAACAGTGATGTTTTCCTTCAGAGATAAAGCTGGAGAGCTTAAAAAAACAAACCAAACCCAAACAAAAACCCCTTCTGTAACCACTCCAAATAATTCCAACATGGTTTGTGACTACCCCAAAGTTTACCAGGGGTTTTGGAGGCAGGGCCACATTCATTATCTGGCCCTCATAGTTAAGGTGTAAACACCTCATGGCTTTGCCACAAACCAGAGTGGTAATTAGCATGCAAATTATTTATTGTAGAGCAGACAAATTCCAGCCCCCAAATGTAACACATTTATAAATTACACAAATACTGCAGTGAGGATCTGAAGAGTAACATGGGGAAAGTCAGTCAGCACTAAAACCCCAGTTCTCAGCAGTATTTCACTCTGCTCAAGTTGGATTCACCTCTGGGTGGTCTTTAATATTTAATTTGAATATTTCATATAATTAAAGCTTTGCCTGTCAGAGGAACTGCAAAAACTCCAAATGAAGATGCTCCAAACAGGATTTCAGCCCTCAGCTGAAGGCAAGCTGGCCCTGAGTGCTGCTCCAAGCCCAACAAATGGTTTGTGCAGGGCAGCTCTGCTCTGGCCCCCAGAACAAGGCAGAGCCCTGGGCACTGCAATGCTGCTGCCCAGAAGGGAAGAATGGAGCCTCTGTGTGCCCAAAGAGAGGGAAGAAATGCCTGACTCCTTGCAGAGGGTGGGACTGCCCTCCTCCCTTGCCTATGTGCACATTCTGTGTGTTGAGGGCAGAGCTGAGCAGTGCAGAATGTGCCTTTGTTAGCTCAGGGCAGCTCTGCAGGGGAAGCGCTCAGGCAGGAGAAGCAGGCTCAGATTTTCCTGTGTCCCAAGCCCCTCATTGTGAACTTTTGTACCCAACCATGACCTTTTCAGGCTCACAAACAGAGCTGGCCTTGCTGCTGTGCAGCACTGATGTTATGAGGCAGAGGCAAGCAAAGCCTCTTTTCCTTTTTTCTGGTTTCGGCCAACAAAATAAATTCAGATTTTTTAAACAATTCCTGCTCTGCTCTGTTCCTGTTAGACACAAACTCAACAAGAGCAGAGGAGATAATTGGGTTGAATAAAGTGCTCACAAAAGCAGTTTCTTGTGGCAATATGAAGGCACCACCTAACATCCATTATCATTCTGGCAGTGATAACAAGGGGAAACAGCCCCATGTGATATCAAACATTTCCTGTCCAGCACTCAGCTGGATGTGATGTTCTGCAAGCTGCACTGCTCTGCCACTGGGTATTGATCAGTCCAGTGTTAAAGCTGTATTTAAGGACATCTAAATAAAGTCTAAAAGGAATTAAGTTTGTATCAATACCTATTTCACCCTGAATTAGCTGCAGTGGTCCTTTGTGTCCTTTCCCAGAGAACCCCTTCAGTGCCCAACACAAAGGTGGTTTATTTGACCTATTCCCCTGCAGAGCTTTAATTTTGCACTTATTTTGTGTTTCCCCTTCCTCAACAGAAAAAGAAATCCTGAAAGAAAGCATTCCTTGTGTAAGGAAGGTCAACTTTAAACATCTGCAACCAATTTATAGGCTAAAAGTTAGTCTTACATCTCATTCCCCCACCCAATTAACTCCAAGTTGCCAAGGGGACACAAAATAAAGCCAATTCATCAGGAATATTTGGCATTTTAATGATATCTAAGCTGCTTCAGCAGTAAAAAGCCTTTCAAACCTAAAATATCTCTGCCCACCCCAGGAACTGCAATAGGTTAAACAACCCCATCACTAAAGGAAAAGGAAATCCCAAATTACCAAGAGCCCACAAGCAGCAGCTCTGCCCCTGAGCTTGCAGAAACCACAGCAGGGCTGGTGGAAGATGTGACACATTTGGTTTATGGGGCTGGCAGCAGCAGCATCGGCAGGGAAATCCCACACTGGCCAGAAAAGCTCTTTGAGCAGCTCCAAATGCACCCAGGGCTGACAAAAGCTGCTTTCTGCCCCTCACCACACATGGAAGCCTTTCACTCTCCTTGCCAGCACTGCAGCAGCAACTTCAGTGATTTTTAAAACCCAAACAAGTCACCTCCCTCCAAAAAATACCCAGAGCTTAAGCCCAGCAGGGTGATTTCTCCCTTCTAAGCTGGATTCAGTGCAGAACACTGTGTTTCTGTTGGCTTTATTCCTGAAATTCAGGTTTGGAGGCACTGGCAGCCTCCCCTCTGCAGAGCTGTGACCAGCAGAGTTTTCCATCAGTGCTGGGAAAACATGACTTCACACCCAAAGCAAACACAAGGCCCCTGCTGAATTTAGCACTTCCATAAAACGGAATGCCCAGCCTGAGGAAATGGAGGCTCCTGCATTCATTCTCACTGGTTTTAGCCACCAAGGTACTCATTTACAGAGGAGCAGCTGCAGTTTAGGTGACAGCACCATGGCTTATCTGGCTGACACTGAACAAAGGTAGAATATTCTGCATTTTATTCCTGCCCATTTCACTTGGATTTACCTCATGGGCAGGTATTTTCATTGTTATTGCACAATAACCAAAATTATCTTAAAAACATTAAGAAAAGGAGAAGGCTGCACATTGTTTGTGACAATCATCCATCACTGGAATTTGACCAGAGGGTGGCTGACTAAAAATATCCACCTGTCCCCACTGAGGGCATCTTGATGTGAAGTCAGGAAAGGAAGAGTCAATATTCAGTTACAAAAGGCTTTGTGTGAGTTTTACAGAAGAGAACCACTGAACAAATTCAAGAGAACTTACCATAATTTTTGGTTAAACCATAATGAATGCACCATTTACATCCAGTTAATTATTAGGACAGATTTTAATTTCACAGAACCATCCCATGAGCCATAGAAGCTCTGGCCAAAGCTTTGTTCCACCAAGGGTGCTGAACTCTTGCTGGCCCAATAATTAAAGTATTTCTTACCTCTTCAGGTCCACTGTTGTGACACTGAACACGACTCCCTTCAGCCACAGGATCATGAAGAGCCTCTGGGAGAAGGGGCAGTTTCCTATGCTCTCACCATCACTGCCAGCCTGCAGACAGAACAGAGCATTAATTAATATGGGCAGGGATGGCTCTGCTCCTCTCCCAGCCTCTGGAACAGCTGTGGTTAAACACACACTCAGTACAATGAAATTGCCACATCTGTCAAGTTTTTACTTGTCACGTCCCCCAGCTGCTCAGAAAATGCACAGAGCAATATCTCAGTTATCTGTGCCAGTGCCAGGGCTGCAGTGCCCTCGGCAGCTGAACATCCTCTCTGAGCAGCCACACCTTCTGAGGGAGGGCAGCTTTCCAATGGCACTGCTGCTCTTTGCTCTTTATTATTCTTTTCCTTTCTTCTCCAAGGCATGGCTGATTCATTGGAGTCATCTCCCAGTCATCTCCCAGTCCAGTGCCTCTATCTCTCCCTGTGCAGTGCTCCAGGAACTGAGAATTGATTGTACTGCAGGTGTTGTGAGCAAAGACAGAACTGTGAGTACATAGAGACTTCACTGACAATTAAATAATATCCCAAAGCCACTTTTTATAGGCAATTTATCAACCAGTCTTTGTCCCAGCACCACAAAGGCCCATTAGAAAGCAGCAGTGAGCTGCCAGTGATAGCACCCATCTCATCATCGCTCTGACAATGAAGGATGCATTGCTGAGTTGGAAAATTTTAGTTTTTTCTGGGCTAGAATGAGGCACTGGAAACCTTTGTTATAAAATTCAATCCTCTGAGAACCAGTTCAGTACTTAAAGCAGCCAAATATGTCAGATTATCCTGACATGTACTTTATATCAGATGAGTTTCAATGGATTTTGCTTATTATTGTTATTATTAGAGTCCTTCCAAGGGTGATTTTCATCCATGCAATTCTCAAAGCCTGGCCAATTCTTTCATCATCACAGTGAGGGGAATTCAGAAAGACTTTGAAAGTTAAGAAGAGTAACAGCAGGATTTTCAAAGGCCAGGAAAAGAGAGAGTTTTCAGAGAAGCTGTCTTAAATTCAGAAAGCTGTTTGGGGTTTTGTAAAGTCATGGGGCCTTTGCAGGTAGAGCTGAGTTTCTTTAACAGCTGTTGAGGATTTTTAAATTAATTACTGTTCCTACAGCCAATGGACTCATTCCTGACAGTCCCTCCTGTCAGAGCTCCCAAAGACCTGGCTGTAGATACAGAATCAGTTTTCTTCAAACCTTTATTAGCGTCATTAAAGAAGACTTGACAGAGAAAAGAAGTTATTAAATTGTATAAATTACAAATTGCCAGCTTTATCTCTGGATAGTAGAGTCAAACTTGCAGCAGATTATTGTTAATGGATTGTCTTAAACTCTGCCACGTGTCTGCTCAGGAGGCTGAATTCTAGAAGCATCTAGAAAAAGGATAATGTTAATATTTAACCCTTCACTGTCCCTGCACACAGCAGGCTGGATTTCAGCAATTCCCCCTCCCATGTTTACACTGGAGCTGACATTTCCTACAGGTAAATTATAGATTTATATTCATCTGCTTTTTCTGCTGCCACGTGTCAGGTCTGATCTATCTTTGGAAAAAAGGGACTGAAAAACATAACACTGCATCCCATCTAAGGAAAATACATATCTTGTACTGCCCAGGGCAATTCATGCTTTGAAGCAGAAATAATTATTTGACTCAGAACTGATCTGAGCCCTCAAACTTCAAGCAAAGCCTGAGTTACACTGCAGTAACAGCACAGGCTGAAATCTCCATCCCATTAAACTTTACCTGGCCCACTGCAATCCAAACCAAAGCTACTTTAAAATCATAGAACTGCACAAAAAGTTGTTTAAAATTTCAGGCTGACCTGTGGCTTTCATTGAGGTCCATCTTCATAAGCCAAAACCAAAGTGACCAAAAAAGGTCAAATGCATTTACTTATCCTGCAACTTCCCTTCTCTCCCAACACAAGTGCAACATTCCAAGTGAACAACCATCAGCAGCATCTGCTTTAGTTCAGGACAGGCTTTTTGGATTATTTGAGTCAGAGGAGGGGATTAGAGCCATGAACAAACCCTGATGCACTCTCAGAGCCCAGCAGCCCAAAGGAAGCCCAGACTGTTCTGTCTGCAAACGTTTGTCCCACTTCTGCTCCAAAAAGTCCCAAGTTATTCTGAGCACACACTGGAGAAGGAATGCACTCAGAATGCCAAGAAACTCTGGCTCCAGAGCTCTGGAGCCAAGGAATTCTGCTCTGTAACTCTTGCCTGAGAGGCCCATTTGGTGTTTGATGCTCCAGCCCCTCCTCAGGAGCAGCTCTGGTTCCCCTCAATCCATGGATCCTCCTCAGCTCTGGGTTCCCCTCAATCCATGGATCCTCCTCAGCTCTGGATTCTCCTCAATCCATGGATTCTCCTCAGCTCTGGATTCTCCTCAATCCATGGATCCTCCTCAGCTCTGGGTCCCCCTCAATCCATGGATCCTCCCCAGCTCTGGTTCCCCTCAATCCATGGATCCTCCTCAGCTCTGGGTTCCCCTCAATCCATGGATCCTCCTCAGCTCTGGATTCTCCTCAATCCATGGATCCTCCTCAGCTCTGGGTTCCCCTCAATCCATGGATCCTCCCCAGCTCTGGGTCCCCCTCAATCCATGGATCCTCCTCAGCTCTGGTTACCCTCAATCCATGGATTCTCCTCAGAGCTCCCCACTGTGCTGGGTGCTCCTGCAGGAGCCACTCCTGGCTCTGGTTTTCTCTGCCAGAACAGAGCTGTGCTGGCAGTAAACTCTAAACTTTACATATTACAAGAATACTCTGAAATCTGACATGATTTGACATGCAGGGGTTAATCACAGAATAATTGTGCTTGTCACTGCCTTGTCTTTGAATTCAGGCCATAAAATTCCAGGATATCTTCAGTGGCTAATCCTCATCACCATCAGAGTAAAGCAAATATTCAATGTTGACTTCTCTGCACTAACCTCAGCATAGGTTATTTGTTATTTAACAAGGCTATAGTCATTCTATACCAAGAAGCTTTGAGGTTTTATTTCAAATTCTTTTTAAAATCAGTCTAAAAATCTTTATTACCAGTAGTATTGGTAATATTACTAATGCCAAACTGCCTGCAATTAGGGCTAATTTCCAATTCTACCATTGCACACTGAAGGATATGTATTCAAAAACCTCACTATATATCTAATTTCACTGAATTTCAGGTTTCCAATTGCAGGGATTAGGACCAGAGAGAGGAAAAGTGCCACACCTCTCACACAGCAAGGAACATGGAATTTCTCACTTTGTGTTACCCTCTACAAACTGAAGTGAATTCAGAAAACCTCTGGGAAGGTGGCAGAAAGGACTTTATTAATTGTCAGACGTGGCACAGGGAGAGCAGGGCCCACACCCTTCAGAACGCTGCTCTACAGTGCTCTATGAAAACAAATAAAGCTATTTTTAAAGAAACATTAAATAAGAAAGGAAGTTCAAATAAGAATGGGAGAGTTCCAGGGCAGTAACAGAATCAGCAGCTCACTGAGGAGCCAGCCTGGTTTGTCACAGCCACACTAAAATTCCTGGCAACTCCAGAGCCCAGCAGCTCAGCCCATGCAGGAGTGCAGCCCTTGGGAAAGGGACAAACCCCAAAATCTGCTTATCCCAGTGTCTGCAGGAGTGAGCTGAGCTTGGAGGCCACCTCCTCCCTTTCTCTTCCCTGAGGAGTGATTTCATTCAAATGAGACTGTCCAAAAAAACAAAACCCCAGAGAATACAAGTAACCAAACATCTGTTTGAGTGGCTGAACAAGCTAAGGGGAGGGAAAAATCCATTTAAATTGTGAAATGTTTGTCTTCACAGCTGCATAAAAATTAACCTGACTCCTGACACGAGAAGCTGAGTGGATTTACCTCAGCAAGGGAGTGCTGAAGTTTATTGCAAGACCAACAAAAAGCCAGACAAGCAAAGAAACATTAAAGGGCACAGAACCCTTCTTATACAGAACAGATCTGAGAATTCTAGAAATCTTGGGTCCCAAAGATTTCTGCAAAACTGTTTCAAATATGAATCAGTTAAAAGGAGCCCACTACAAGTTTCCCAAAGTAGATCAAATAACTGCAGAAAAATAAAGTCAAAGTGCATCTGATGAGCAATGGAACACAGCTCAGTCTCTGCCTGCAAAAATAGAACAAAAGGAAAGGGCAGAACACCAGGAGACCATTTCTTCATTTACCCAAAACTCTCAAGGGAATTCCTCCCAGATGTGACATCTTTACCAGAAGTGGTGAGAGAAGTTTGGATGAGGAGGGATAAAAATATTTTAGAAGCATCTCACAGAATACTTTCCACCAGAGACAAGGACTGCAGCACCAAGGAAATCCCCATTCCCCAAGTAGGGAAGCTGCACTCTGCAAAGTCTAGAAGAATAATGTTCCAGGCAATAAACAGATTGGGGGGAAAATTAAAATGAAAGAGAGAGTATGTTCAAATCCTAAACTCAGTCATCTTGAAATATGTCTTGAGTTCTAACAATGAAAACCAAACCTGCTCAGAAAACTGCATGAGCAACCCAGCAGGATGCAAAGCCATTGCCTCAAACCAGCAGATAACAATCAATTTTGCCTGCTTAATGAGCAGTAAGCTTATTCCAAAAGTGAGTAATTAATAATAATCCTTTAAGGATTACTGTTTTGAGAGGAAATGGTTTAAGGTGAGCTAACAAAGCCATTCAAGTGAAAAACCTGCAGCAGTTCCAAGGCCTGAGATAAAGGAACAGAGGATACAGGAAGGAGGGGTTTGATGTTCCACACATGAAAAGGATCTGGCTGCATCAGCCCAAATCCCTGCACCTTTCCCTTGCCAAGCTGAACAGGCACAATTGTGCTGCTGACTGGGGCTGCTCCAGATAAGAGGTGAAGAATTGCAGCCATGGAAGGAGTGACAGCAATCGATGCAACAAATGCTCCCCACAGAGCCATTACTGCAACTGCTCCCTGGGCTGGGGCAGGGACGGAGGAGCCCCAGGGACGGAGGAGCCCCAGGGACGGAGGAGCCCCAGGGACGGAGGAGCCCCAGGGATGATGGAGGAGCCCCCAGGGATTATCTCTCCTCACACCCACTCTGCAAAGCAAAGCAGACCTTAAATGCCCCCAGTGGCTCAAATATTGATGAAATATTGATGTTCTCCTCTTATTCAAAGAGCAAAACAAGTGATAGGGCAGGGCTGGAAAAGCTTATCTGCAGGAGTGTTGCACTCCTTGCCACTTCCCAGACCTGCAGTTTGAGAAGGGAGTTGATTTGTTTTTAGGGGAGGAACAGGTCAGGGAGCAAGGCAGAGTCCAGCCCTGACTAAATCCGGTTCAGCCAGCTTTAATCTGAGGGCTGAGGGACAGGGACACTTCCTGCTGTCACCTCTGCCTCTCCAGGGCAGGGGCCACGACCTCCAGGGCAAAGCTTTTCCTTGTGCCACCAGGCAGAGCACGCATGAACAGAACATTTCAACACAGGGCTGGCACACAAACGGGGCTGACAGCCCAAAGAACTTCCCTGCCACGATGAATAAATCCAGGAAAGGTGGGAATCAGGGAGAAAAACCAACAGCACATCCTGCAGAGGGTTCAGGGCATCAGAAGTGCCTTTTGAAAGTGAATTCTTAATTTGGTAACACTGTGTGAAGGTAAACTCTCAAGTCACAACCACCACACCCTGCCCAAATTTAGCTCTACTGACAAACTTAGGCCATCACTGCTACTTTAAATAGCCATTCCTTTGAGAAAAACATGGGAAATGGAAACCAAAAAGCATCAGGTCAGTGCTGACACCTGGAATTCCCTAAGATAATTAGCCTGAGATAATTAGTGTACATTTGCTATATGTCGACTGACATTAATACACCCAGGGCAAAACCAACCTGAGTTACCACTGCCTCTCCTGACCCCTATCACCATTTGTAACCAGCCCAAGTTCCACTTCAGCTGAAATTCCTTTAAACTCAAAAAATACTTCAAAATAATTTACTTGAGTGCCTGTGCTTACTTGAGATCTGGCTCTTTCAGCAGGGAAAGGAATGTTTGCCAGCCCATCCAAGCTGCCCCTCCAGTCATTACCTTGCTGATAAGTCCCCTCTGTGTCACACACTAGAAAGGCCAGTGACCATTTTAGGATGATGCTGTTTTTAGCCCTGTGATGCTGCTCTGAGGAAAATCATGAGCAGACTTGTCCTGCAGCTCCTGCTCATCACTGCCCAATTCCCACTGAAAAGCTTCTGGAGGATGCTGTGGGATCCTCGTAGTGTAGGGAAGTAAATTCACAATTCAGCAGAATTTAATTAAGTGCTTCTAGTCCTTTGGAGAGCAGGAATTATTCCACGCTCATCCTCTGGAAGAATCAGATGGAGAGTCCCAAACCTGCTTTAAATACAAATCACCATTTTCTTCAGTGAAGAAATGAGCTTAATAACAGGAACACAAAATTCTGCCTTTATTGTGGACAGACTCAGGACACTTCCTGGCCTGGCACAGGAAAATCCAATTATTCCCTAATGGCACAGGCCTGGCATCTCTGCTGTGGCAATACCTTGAACAGAGAGCTGGTGTTGAACAAACCCCACAGGGTCAGCGGGGCCACACTGACTGCAATGTGCTGGGCAGCATCTCGACACAATCTTGCAATTTTCTGCTAGGAAACTGCCGGCAGACAATTCACTCTGCAGCACTGAGGGTTTCTTTTACACTGCCTGAAGGTTGCCTTTGGGTCTCCAGCACACAAACCTAGAGCAGGAATTGTTCATGACAGTGATTCTCTCTCCCTGGACTTATTAAATTTGCTCAAGTACAGTGTGTGCCTTGGCTAGAGCCCAAGAGACCCATTTGCAAACCTCCCCCACCAAATCATGGAGCACCAAAGCGAGAGGAAAGAACTGCAAATGCTGTCACTGGGGCTCAGAAGAACCCGGTCAAATCTGTGGTATTTCAGAGTCCTTCAAATAAACCTCTGGCTGTGCCTCACTTCCGTGGGACAGGAAAAGACAGAGCTGTGTTTGTGATATTTATAACCTCATCTAGAGAGAGACGGGCAGAGAGAACAACCCAGAGCTGCTCCAGCCTCGCCCTGGGCTGCTCCTCCTCATCCTCCTCCTCCTGCAGGTCATCCCAGCCCAGCTGACTCGGGCTGAGCCCAGCAAACCCCAGAGGAGTTCAATGTCAGAATCCCAGCCCAAAAGCACCAGCTGGGGGTTTAAAGCCTGGTAGAACACAGGATGTGCAGCTGAAGCACTGCCCCAGCCCGGGGGGAAGGAGCAGAGCCCACAAAGGAGGGGCAGTGAGACACACACTGCCCAAATTCTCAGCAGCCTCTCAAAACCCAGTGAGTCCTGAACCTGTTCCCCTGGCAGCAGCACATTCCAGAGCTCTGGGCAGGAAAAACCTTATCAGAGACCAAAAGTGGGGCTGGAGTTTCTGTTTCAGAGTGAAGGGACTGGGGGAGGCACCTCCCTGACTGAATTCCCCTGCCCTGGGAGATGGGGCCCGAGCTTCTCCTCTGCGATCTGTGTCCCGATCTCCCTGAGCTCCAGAACACTGTGTCTCACCTCATGCACACCCTGAAAGGCCCAAAAACCTCCTCAGGCTTGCTTTGATTTCATTTTTAGATAAAACCACGTTAAAAAGCTGTTTCCTTTATTTCAGAAAAGCAGCTCTCCACAGGACTGAGCCAAAATAGAAAAGCTCCAAGAGAGCCAAAAAGCTCCAAGGCTGGCCCAGTAGCACTGGCTGATCCCATCAGCTCTTCCCAGGAAAATATACAGATATGACTTCACTCCTGGATTGCACTCCTATATTTAGTTTATACCTAATATGGAGATTCAGTGGGGAGAACTCAGTCATTTCCTTTCCTTGCCCTTTGTCTGGCCAACAATACAAGGAATAAGTCTGAACTCTCAGAGAATTCCCACACAAAGATGTTTGTCATTAACAACACTTTAGCTTATGTTTTTCACTTCAGCAGAAGCAAACACCCTAAAAATCCAGATTGTGCCTCAAATGTATTTTACCTGAATTTAAAACCCCAAACTACTCAAAGCAAGTTTAAAAAAAATAACTGTTATATATTTCTTTTAGGGAAAAATATTCTAAATAAAGGATTTAAAGCTCCTGAAGTCAAACCTCTATTGAAACTCCTATGAAGACAACATAACAATTTTGGGTTTGGGTGTTTTTACTGTTCAAATATGCACAAACTCTCAATACCACAAGGGAGCACCTAGCATCTATTTTAATACTAAAACTATATTATTCCACTGAAGAACATGCAGGAAAAAAACCCAAACCTGATTAGGACAATAAGCTGTTTGTTACAGCTTATTTACCAAGAACTTTGAAGATAAAAATCAAATTAGATGGATAACAAATACAGATGTAAACTATTTTTTTCATGAACCATCAATTTGCAACCAACCACCACCTTAATTAAATTTTGTTGTCTTAGACAAACCAAGTGCCTCCCCTGGCAGACAAAAACCACCTTGTTTTCTCCAGTTCAGGCTTTACAGAACTGCACTGCTCAGTTCACTGGGAAAAGAGAACATCTACCAAAACAAGGCAACAAATCCAATTACTGCCAAGTACAGTTATCCAGCCTTAAAAGTCGTTCTTGTGGATTTTTAAGTGCTATGTCCAGCCTGGCCAGGAGCTGGGATTGGTGCAGGCACTGTTACAAAAGCTTGCAGGCCTTGTGTTTGTCACATCACAAGAAATGTTTCATTTAAACACAATCTGAGCACACGCTGGTGAGAAAATAACAGTCCAGGGCTTTTTTTTTTTTTTTTTTTTTTTTTTGTCCCTTTGAGCTAATGAACACTTTAAAAAAATCAAACTTTAGAGTCCAACAGTCGCTTCCCAGAGTACACAGTTACTGTTTAGCTTGGAGTTCAAGGAATTCCCCAATTAGATCCTTCCAAATGCAGATTCCTGGAAGGGACAGCTCAGCCTTCAAAAATCCACATGCAGAGAAGCAGCCACTTCTCTGCTCTCCCCACTCCAGGACAGACAGGCTTGCTCCTCGAATAAAGAACCCTTTCCATGGTGAGGATGAGGTCAGGATCGCCATGCAAGGAGCAGACAGGGCCATGAATCACTCCAGGCTGGGAGGGGATGATCACCAATTCTCATGGGCTCATCCTGTCCCAGGGCTGCCCACTGCCAGCTTAGCAGGGGCTCCCACCCACTCCCTAAACTGATGCAAGGATTTCTCACATCTCGTTACTTCTCAACAATCGAGTGCTTTTATGGCCACACAAGACTCTCTTTAAAGAGGATCTCAGTCTCTTTACTCATTTTCACAGGAATGCTGGTGTTCACAGGGCCCTTCCCTGCTGGGTGAACTCATCACTGCACACATCAGGACAAGCCCTGGATCCTCAGTGCTCGTCCATCCCTGACTTCCAGCAGCCTCCAGGCCCCAAAGTTTGCCCCACAAGGTTTGCTCTGACACACAGGCTTCTCCTTCCACTTCAAGCCCTGGATGCACACCCTGAGAAATCCCAGCTGGGAAAACTGAGGACAGACTTGTCTTTTGTAGCAGGATCTGTGCTGCAGGAATGTGTCCATGGCACATGTCCCATAGAGGGAGTGACTCACAGGCACCACCACAGGGCCCAGCCCTCAGCCTGTGAAGGGCCACAGCTGAAATCTGGGAATTCACACAGATTTTAGAAGGGAAAAGAGGAAAATGTTGAAGCTTGAATGTTAAGACACATTTCAGCTGCAAAGTCAAACAGAAGCCCTCCTGACAATCAGATGTTAATCATTGGGAAGGGAGAAGGGATGCCAGGGAATACAACCATTACTCAGAAGCAATTCCTGACTAAAGGAAAGCTAACTCATCTGGAAATGAGTTAACCCTCTGGAAATTATTGCCAGGAGGTTTTAAGCTTACGTAGCAATGATTTGCAGAAAAATTTAACATTTACACTTGAGGCCACCTCTGTACTAAGAGCAACAGTTCCTGTATCACCAACCTGACCCAAATGAAAAAGCTGAGGATGTTTCTGGCTGTGAGGACTTCCCCAGGCAGAATTTAAAGGAATTTGCTGGCCAGAGCAGGAAAAGGCCTGATTTATACCCACTGAGCACAGGATATAACTCAATGGTTACACCTCAGTTTACAAAGGGCTCCTTTACAACACTCCCAAGAAATAACCCTCACATGACATTTTGCTGTCTATAACAAACACATATCAAAGACAGGCTGAGGAGGTTCTCAGCTGCTGAGGTTACATCAAACCCTCCAAGGATGATCTGGTGCATAAGGAGGAGACTTATCTAATAAGATTATCAAGCAATAACCCTGCCAAGACTATCTCTGAGAAGCAGCACTGCATGTCTCCAGTCCTGTTATTTCCTTGTACTGATGTGCCTCTAAATCATACAGCTACTTTGTGAGTGAAAAAAAAAATAAAAACTGATGACAAAGAAGTTCAGGGATGGTTTGTAATAAACCAATGTACAGAGCTGCAGGGCTTCAGAGTGCCACGGCAGAGCTTACATAAGGAATGAGCACAGGGTGAGACAAAGGCAGACCTGAATGCACACAAATCCATCCTCTGGAGATGCTCACATCCCTTCCTGCCCCAGCCCCAGCATGGCACTGAACAAAACAGACCCTGAGCCCAGAACACAAACAGTTCACCTGCCAAATCCCTGTTTGCTTCAGATACACAAAAACAGAGACAAGCTTCTGCTGCAGTCACTGGGAGTGCTTCAGAGTGGGGTATTTATTAAATGTGAAATCACAGCTTTTTCTTTTGTACTGACAGGCAACTCAAGGGTAAAACAGACAGCAGACTCTATCTGATTTTCAACACAGGTGCCCCATTTTGCAATGACATCTCACTTGAGAGCTGCCAGAAATCCAAGGTCTCGTTAATTACAAGTACACACACGTTGCCAGTGGAGAGGGGAAACCTTCCTCCCACCCATGCCATGCCAGCAGAGACACACAGCTCTGAATTCCTCATTAGTGGGGCCTGGTGTTTGCTTCCTTTAACACTGAACTTGCTGACCCTCTGTGTCTCCACCTGGGTACGAGCAGAGGATGCAATCACTGAGTGCCCTCCAGAACGCCCAGGGCTGAGCTTTCAGCAGCTCCATCCTGACAGCAACTGCACAGGCAGTTTTGTAACTGTTCTGTGATTTCCACAGGTGACTGGGCCTATTTGACCAATTCACCTCACTACGTTTTTATTTACAATAAAATTCCACACACCACCAACAAAAGCACAGCTTTTATTCCAAGTGACCTGTCTGAGCTGCACTCCAATCCCAGAGCTCAAGTTTCTCTGAGCACATTCACAATGCAGCCTTCACTGCTCTGAAATGCCACTAGGGCACATAAAAATATTCCTGCTAGACAATGGAAGCCTCCCTCGTTAATAAAACATGGAACAGACAAGGAAACGAAATGAAATCAGATCCATCACTGCTTTTGTCCTAATCAGCTCTCAAGAGAAAAGACTCGGAAAATATTTACATTTGGTTTAAAAGAGACCACAGGCAGCCCACCGGCTCTGGAATGAAATAAATTCTGGAAGTTTTCATGGTGACACCAAGAAACAGAATCACCAGTGCAACAGAGTTTCTCACCTAAGTCCCCTAATCCTGCAGGGGGTTCTCAGACTATGGAAATACAATGACAGCAGACTGATACATTGTCTGGCGGGCAAACCCGTATCAATGTGCTGGTGACAACACTGTGACAACCATTCCCAACCGAGCCCAGCCTGTGTGTGCTCCTCCCGGGGCCGTGCCCATCCTATTTTGTTACTGATCACAATTTAATAAGGCTCAAACCCCACAGGTCGGGCGCAGAGCCAGACCCTTTCTCCGGCTTCACAGGTTTGTTTCTCAAGCTTTAACCCCTACCTTTGTTTCATCTCGGGTCTGGCTGTTACAATCCTTTGTGCTCAGGTCATGCAGGCACCGCCCCTGGGCCGGGGTTGGGCTGAGCTTGGGCCAGAACTTTTTCCACTACCTCTGCCTGAGGAGCTTCCCTGGCTAACAGGGCACAGGTAAATCCCAGACACTTGAAAAGTGATTATCTGCATGGAGAAAACTCTCAGTAAAGTCAGATTTCTTTTTCTAGATTGCACCCACAACCACGTGAAAAAACTGCAAGTGAGCGTTCCATTCCCAGAGGAAAAAATAATTACTAAAATCCAAATTTAGTGCTCCTTTAGATAGACGCTCTTGGCTGTCTTCAATAAACATATTCTGCTAGCAATTTCTGAAGTGAGCATCTAAATGAGTCAGAAAACAAGATTTTATTTGCCTTACAAAAAAGCTGTCCTGATAATCCTCAACAGCTTCAATAAAGTGTGGGAAAGGCAGCAATACCCAGGTGAAACAACTGTTTTGGTTCTGTCTGCTGGGCTGGGGGTTGTCCCTTACCTGAAGGATTTTATAGGAAATAATCTTTACCTGAAGATTGTGAAGGCAGGCAGCAATAACCTCTTATTTTAACGTGAACTTTACCCTTAGGGGAGACAGTGCTCAGCGTGCAGCAGTCATCCATAACAATGGGAAAAGGTTTCCTTGAGGGAAAAAAGCCTCACTGATAACCCAAAATTTAGCTTTCTTAAAACCCATGCCAATAAAGAAATTTCAACTGAAAAGGACAGAAAAATTCTGATTTCTCCCTTTCATATAATCTCACAGGTTTATTGGTCCAATTCTGATTTAATCAGAATGAACACATCTCTCTCAAAACTATTTTTACAGCTTCTTCCATGCCACTCCTCATGCATGAAATATTCTCTTTAAACACACCCACAAAGCTGATTTCCCTCTGCCCCCAAATCATCCTGCCATCAATCACTGCCTGAATTTCTTTAAAAATAAGAAAAATCAGCTGATGAACTTTAGGACAGATGAAGATAAATTGGCACATTATGTTAAAGATACACTGCTATAAATAATTCAAAGTAATCTGTAACTTAATTGCTGCAGTTGTAAGTTCTAACCTCTATACTAACAGTCTGAATATTCTGACCAAAATCAGGTCTGGAATCCTCCACTGCAATGCTGTCCCTGGGGTCCCATTAGTGCCTCTTGATACTACTATTAGGAAGTGTGAAAAGAGGAAAAATTCAACACTTTTAAGAGTATAATTTAAGAAATAAAATCGATATTTAATAACTTCTTTCCAAATAGCTGGAAATTTTCATGTTCGTCATTGTTGCTTTTATACAAAGCAATTCCCAAGTTCCCAGATGAAGAGATCTCTGATTTTCTCTCTGCAATTGGAAGAAACTTCATCTGAAGAATGTAAATACTTTCCTGTAGAAGCTTTCATTAAAGTACGTTTAAGCACAGAAAGAGAAGATTGCACAGAGTAATTGGTGTTACTTCTGATATGAAGTAAAAGTAAGATGCTGCATCACCAGAGCCCCGGAGGATGCAAAATATTGCATCATACAGCAATAAATGAATGCAAAACATGTGGAGATACCATATGGTATCTTCGCCAGATAAGGGCAGTACAACACATGCTCATTCTTCTAGTTTGGATAAAAACCTGGTGTTACTTTACATATTCACTTCCCGTCATAAAAAGTAGACTTTTGGGGCGGGGAGCGAGCAGTAACTCGTGTTTTTGCTGCTTTTTTGCCGCCTTCCTGCGCTTGGCCGGGCACACAATGCCGAGCGAGGGCGATCCATTGTGGCGCTCGGTTCTTCCCTTGTGCCAGCGCTGCTGCCCCGCACCCGCGGCACCCTTTGCTCCGGCCGGAGAATCTTCCAGCAAAACGCATCCGGCCCGCACTTTTCTCCCCCCAAAAAAGTGACTTTTCTTGCGGTCCGCCGGCGCTATCGCCCGCTCCATCTGACTCACCGCGGCTCCCGCACTCCCTCCCGGCGCCGGGCACACGCCCTCGGCTCCGCTTTTGTGCCCGCACCGCGCCGGGAGCCGCCCCGAGCGGAGCCCCCCGTGCCCGCGGGGTGTGCGGGGGATCGCTCCGAGGGGCTCCCCTCGCCATGCCCGGTTGAGGAGTGGGGTCCGCGGGGAGCGGGGTGCGCACGGAGGGGCCCGAGGGAGCCGTGAGGGGACCCAGAGCCCCCCGGGCGGGAAAGCGGAGGGAGGAAGGAGGGGGGAGCGCCCAACGGTCGCGGCGCGCGCGCGCTCGGCGCTCAGACGGGACGAGACTCCCCCGCCCCAGCTCCCCTCCCCTCTCCTCCTCTGCCTCCCCTCGGCCGTACCTTGACGAAGAGCTCGATGACTGGCTCCTTGTCGCTTTCCTTCAGCCCGTTGACCGGTACGGACAGCGCCATTGCTCTCGCTGCTGCAGCCCCTGCCCCGCCTCGCCCGCCGCTGCCACAGCCGGGACGGCGACGCAGCTCCACTCCCCTCACCCGCCCTGAGCGCGACTGAGAACCGCCCCGCGCCGCGCCTGGAGCCCGCCGGCGATGGGCGGGGCCTCGCGAGGGGGCGGGACAATGTGTGAGGGGGCGTGGCCTCCCTGAGGGGACAATGCCGGGCCGCGCTGAGGGGGCGTGGTCTCTGTGAGGGGGCGTGGCCCCATGAGGGGGCAGATGTGAGGGGCAGCACCGGCCATGGCGGTCCCGGAGTCCCCTCAGGGACGGGGGGGTCCCCGCGGTCCCCCCATGGTGGCGGGGACACTCCGGTGTCAGCCGTGGGCGTCCCGGCCGTGAGACACCGCCCGCGGCTGATGTCATGCTCGGTGACAACGTCTGGGAGCGGCCTTGTCGGGGCCACAGCCCTGTGGGTGCTGCCCGTCCCGGCGTATGTGTCCCCCCGCCATCGGCTCACCCTCAGGTAAAAAACTTAAAATCTAGAAACTTCCCCCTTACAGACCCACCACACCAGAGCAGCACGAACGGCTCCTTTCCTGGAAGGGGGGAAAATCCATCCCAAGTTGTCTCCAGCCTAATTTTCCCCTCACTATTAAGATCAGGGATTGAGGAGCCGGACAAAAAAATGTGCAGGAGAACTGGGTGAAACATCGGAAAGAGAAGAAACCGCGCTTTTTCCAGCCTTTCCAGAGGAACAGCAGAGCCACGGTCACATTTTCCCCATGCGGTTTCACACAACAGAGCGGCTTTCATGGCCCGGCGCCTCCCGCCCTTGCTCCCAGTCCTTGCTTTCCCTTTGGAAGCCCAGACTGTATTTTTAATAGTCTGAGAGGAGCTGCACCTGAGCGTCTCGGCAGAGCCGTTCCCAGGGCAGGCCGGGGCTGTGGCATGGCCCGAGGTGGCACGGAGTGACTTCAATGCCGTCTGTGACCCGGGATGAGCCTCCCTGTAATTTGTAATTTGTACCCAAATGCAGCCCGGGATGGCTCCATGGAATGGTTACCAACGGAGCGCTCGCTGCTAATAACAAAACCTCCTGTCTCTCCAGGCGTTTGCTGCATAACCGGATGTCTTCACGCAAATATCAGCTTTGAATGCCCTTGAATCCATCTGGAGCAGGAAAAACTGCTGTGAGCCCCTCTCCAGAGCGATAGGGCTGGGCCACCAATGTGACAAAGTCCTTTTTATTCCCGTTCCTGGACAGCCCCAGCTCCCCGGGAGCCAGTGGAATATCTGTCTGTGCTTGGTTTAGAGTCCAAGGAATCTCACTGATTCATGGGGTGGGACAGCTTGGGCTGGAAATTGGTGTGGCACTGCAACCAAACTGATGTGGGGCTGTGCAGTCCAGCCCTGGCCAGGAACCTCCCTTGGTAATTACCCGTTAATTAATTGCAGCCTGTACCATGAAGGACACCGTCTGCCGTTGTTGTTGTTGTTGGAACCCACGTTCCAACAAGGGAAGAAATTTCCTTTAAATGAGGTTGTCCCAGAGACTCCACAAGCATCTGTCTTAGTTTGCATGGCAGAGTAAGGAATTTGCACCAGTTGGGGCCAAATGTGGATTCTGGGATTGGTTTAATGAGGGGCAATGAAAAGTTGGATCCTCTGCCTGCTGGGAAAAGCAGGAGCTGAGTCCTTATTCAGGACAAGGAACACTGAGCCAGGCACCCCCCTCAGCCAAGGACCAAGCCTTCCTCTCTGCTTCACAAGAAAGTTTAAAATCCCAGGTTTTGGCAAACCTGCAGCACTTCCCAGGGCTCCCCGGAGCCCAGACCCACCTGCTGCAGCACAGGCAGTGGTTCAGCACAAAGGAACAGCTCTCCCACGGCGCCCACAAAAGTGGGTGTAGAGCAACAAATTTGAGGTCTGTGAGGCTCTTGGGGCCTTTTTATGTTCCCAGCCCCACAAAGGAGCTGCCAGAGCTGTTTTTCCCTCGCCAGTGCTGCATTTCTGCTCTAACAAAAGCTCTCCCCTGCTGGTATCTCGCAGAGCAGCTAATAGCTTATTTCATTTATACCCAGCTGCAGCAGCCCTGGCTCTGCTTTGATATCTTTTCAATTATTTCACTTTCAGATGACATTTTCCTGGTTTCCAGCTACCACTTACCAAACCTCTCGTGCTCCCCATTCAAATGAAACATCTAACAATGTTCAGTCTGAAAGCTCTCAATTCTTTCCTCCTTCAGTAATTGCTGTTTGTATTATTCTGGATTTATTTATTTCTTTTTTAGAACACTTAGAATTAATTTGTCCACGCTTTACATAATAAATCACCAGTGCTGCTAACAATCCATAGGGAAATGAGCATCACCCACCTTTAACAGCAGTGAGGAATGAGTCAGGAAAGTTCAGTGCCTTACTCAAAGCTAAAATTGCACCAAGCCACGGAGTGGGAACAAAGCAATTCTGGCCCCCCATGTGTGCTCAGTGGGTCACTCCCTCAATATTATTTTATGCTGCATTCAGGAGCTTGGTCCCCATTTGGCAGAGCAGCAAAACAACGTGGGATTGTTTCACTTCTCCAGCAGTTTTGGCCTTTCTGCAGCAGTTTTTCCATCTCAAACTTTCCAAGTGCTTTTGAAACTGGAGGCATCAGATGTTAAAGATATCAAAGCAGGCCCTCTCCTGCCCTGGCTGTGCGTGTTCCTCCTGTGGAATTCTCTGCCACGCTGACCCTGGGCTCAAAAATGGGTTTTTATTTCCACGGGGAATTTTTCAGGCACGGGAGGAGCTCAGCACACAGGTCATGTTGTCACTCAGTGGGACACATGTAAGAACATCCCATTTTTTAAATGGTAATGAAACTGCTGTGAGGAGAAGGATGCTGAGGAGGTTGGGAAGGAGAGCATCCAGGGCTGGCTGTGACAGAAGCAGGAGCCTGTCCTGACTGCTGGGTTCATTAGAGCTCCTGAAAGCCACGCTGGACACAGCTGGGACAGGAACCTGCCCAGGGACACCCATTAAAGGCAAGCAGGACTGCCACACCCTGGCTATAAATACCAACATTCCCATTCCACAGCTAATTCGGGATCCTGGGATGCAGCAGTGAGGCTCAGGCCCAGCCCTCGTGTCACAGATGCTCTGAGGAGCTCAGGCCCCCTCAGCAGAGCCACCCCAGGAGCTCCACGTTCCTCCCTCCCATCCAGGCACCGAGAGGGGTTTGGGCTCCATCCACCCCCTGCCTCCTGGGAGGGAAGGATTTGTTTTTGGGGTTTTGGGCTCCATCCCTCCCCTGCCTCCTGGGAGGGAAGGATTTGTTTTTGGGGTTTTGGGCTCCATCCACCCCCTGCCTCCTAGGAGGGACGGATTTGTTTTTGGGGTTTTGGGCTCCATTCACCCCCTGCCTCCTGGGAGGGACGGATTTGTTCTGGCTCATCCCTCTCTCACTGCCCCTGTGATGAGCAGGGTTTGCTTTGCCAGACTTGCAAGGATTGCGGGGGAAACCCAACTTCTGCCGGTGTCAGACTGCCTGCAGCTTGCTGTGATTCCCAACCAGCTGTCCCTGCATGGCTCATTCTCCTCCGGGGTGGCTGCCAAACTTTAGGATTAGCTTCAGTGAGCAGCTGAGGACACGCGTGGAGCCGGGCCTGGAGCTCACAGCTGCCACAGCAAACAGCAAACAGCTCAGTGCCATGGGCTGAGCAGAGTTACCCTGCACAGGACACATCCCCTGGCATTATGTGGGAAGGTGACCTCATCCCACAATTTCTGGGTCACTCCTGTGCTCCATGGCCCGAGCACAGAGCTTGGAGAACTCCATGTTTCTAGGAAATGTTCATCAAGAACTTTCCATGGCAGTAATTGCACTTGGAGTAATTTAATAATCAATGGCCTTCCCGTGCTTCTTCCTTTTTTGTTTCCCCTGGAAACTGGCATATGGTCCTTTCCCCGGGAGCTGGATGGTAATTAATGCATTTTGTGGTTAAATGTTTGGACTCAGCATCTCAGGGTGCCCAAGAAGCAGGGAGGGGACAAAGCAGGCATTGTCTGCAGGTTTCCCTCTGCAGTGGGTCCCCTGCACTGAGGGGCAGCTTGTTGGGAATGCTGACACAGGCAGAGCTTTCACCTCCTTCCTTTGGAACACGGGGAAGTTGAAGTGCTTGTCACCTCCCTGCCTTTGGAGGTGATATCCAAGGGAGGGAAAGGAAAGTTGGCTCCCAGGACCACACACACAACAGGAGTAATTGAATGCCTGACTCTCCCCTTTCAGCAGGAGGCTGTTGCTGTGCTCTGCCCAGGGTTTCTCGCTGCCCTACTTTCCAAATTCAGATATCAGCCTGTCCTCTGCTGTGAGCATCAGCAAACAAAGATTTGGGCTTCTTCCTTCTGCAGGAAGAGACCTGCAAAGGATAAAGAGGCAGAGATGGAGCTGGGTCTGAGTGCTGGGAAACCTTCCCATGGCAGCATTGGACACACAAGGAGTCCTTCAATAAAAACCCCAAAGCCACTGCATTCCTGGCTTGAAAAGTTATTTGGGAAAGAGAAAAAAAAAAAGCTAGTTTAGTGAGCCTGATTAAAATCTATATTTCCCCACCTTTATGTATAGAAGTTGCTTGAAAGTAAATAAATTCAGGTATTGGCTGTTTTCTTTTAAGGTTAGTCCCCAGGTGATTCAAACACCTGGGCTGATAAGGAGATTTGGTGAATATCACTCCACAACCTGCTTCTCCTGAAATAGCAACCCCAGCTTTGCCTGGCTGAGGTTGATTAAGTGCTTAAATCAGCCACAGCCCCCTGCAGCAGCAATCAAACCCAGCAGCGAGGTTTCCTGCAGAATTCCCATCATCAGAAAAGCCTGGAAGCTGCTGGTGGCTGGGGCTCCCCTGATGAGCCCTGTCCTTTATATCCCAGCTGGAATCCAGCACCCAGGACTGGCTCCTGTCAGAGCTGAAATGCAGAAACTCTGTTTGCTGTGGGTTTAATGGGCTGCAGCTCTGAGGGACACAGGGAAGGCACTGCTGGCTCTGTGTGCTGCCCTTTGTGTGTGGGGAAAGGGGAAGCAGCAGCTCCTTTCTAGATCCCATGGATCTGCAGGGACCAATCCAGCCACAGCAATGACACCAATGCTCAATTTTGTCTCTGAGGTGCAGCCTGACATCAGAGAGAAAAAGACTGACAAAAAAATCCAAGTCCAACACAAAACCTCTTTATCTCTGGGCTGGCTTGATCCAATGCTGTGAGCAATTCTTCCCTGGGAGGGTGGGGAGGCCCTGGCACAGGCTGCCCCTGCATCCCTGGCTGTGTCCAAGGATGAGCAGCCTGGGATGGTGGAAGGTGTGGAACCCCATGGCAGGGGTGGAACTGGATCACTTTTAGGGTCCCTTCCATCCCAAACCATTCCATGATTCTGATTCCATCAGTGCAGGCACCTGATAATCCATCCCATCCCGGTTTAGGGCAGGACTGTCATCTCACAAACCCAAACCACTTCTGTACAGCTGGGCACCAGCTGAACTTTCACATCTCTGCTCTGCCTGAGGGGTGAAGCTGTGCATACCAAATCCCCTGAGCTTTCCAGGAGGTTCCTTGGACAAAGTCCACATCTGGGAGGGATGACATTGACCCCCAGGAACAAAGGGAACACCTCTCCCAGAGCCACCCTGCTCCAAAGCCATGGCGTAAATGCTGATCTGACTCAAGCAGTGACATGATGAATGTGGGGTTTATTTCCTCCTACCTGAGTCACACTGGAAGGAGCCAGATTTTTTTCCAAGTACTCAGGAAAGGAAAGGAATTGTGGGCAGGACAAGAGGCCAAGATCTTGCAGTTCTACCAGGATTTGGAAATAATCTTTCTGATAAAATTATTTGCATTGCAGCAGCATGTAGGGTGCTCCAGCTCTCCAAACATGGACAGAAACTCCTCCACCTTATCCAAACCTTGCAGCCTGAGGCACTGCCAAGGGAATGACATCCCAAATCCCTGAGACAGCCACAGCAGGACCGGGAACTGAACCCAAACCTCCTGAGTCACCGACTCAAAAAGCAGCTGCGGTCCCCAGCAAAGCCACTGTGCCCTGCAGATGGCGAGAACAACAACAATCCTGCAGGGCAGGACCAAGAGCTCCCAAATCTTCCTGTCTCCCTGCCCCTTATCTGAGCACAGGCTCGACCTGCTCAGGCTGAAATTCTGGTATTTCAGATCATCGGGTCCTTGCTTTTGCAATTGTAATTATCACCTCTTTACCCTGGTGGTTTGTCTGTGCAATGATTGCTGTAAGGCTCCTCGGGCTCCTACTGAGCAACGATAAGAGCTGGTTAGAGGCAAAAGCTTAGGCACAAACCCGGGAGAGATAATTGAGGACTGGAGCCATCCCTCTGCCCAGCCAGGGATGTGCAAACCCAGCCAGGCTCTCAGAGCACCAAGGCTGTGGAGATTTTCCCATTTTAAATCCTTTGTTTTATCCCAGCCATGAATCCCAGCTGATCAGTGCAGCCAAGTGGGCCATGGGATGGAAAGGGGAGGAATTGTCACTGAGGGGTTAAACCACAGACAGCTGCTTCTCTAACCCGGCCCTGACCAGCTGCACGAGAGGTTTCCATGATTCAGGTTTCTTTCACAGATTTAAAACTCATTCCAGATAAGCAAATGAGCAATTAGCAGCGCTGTATCTGTGATGTCATTAAAATTCAAATGGTGCCCTGGCTGCTCATTAATAGTGGGATGTGCAGCTGGAGAGGATGAACCCAAATCCTCTGTTGGCAGCAGGGGAAGCCCCTCTCTGCACAGCCCCTTCTCTGGGGGTTGGTGCCAGCAGGGCCAGCCCCTTCCAGGCCCCGGGGCTGCTGCAGCTCCTGCAGCTGCTCCAGCCAGGATGGAGACCCTGGGCTGCTCAACTCGAGGCATGCAGAGGCTGAAAGAGTCTGATCCCTTTTATCCAGTGCAGAAATGCACCCTGTGCTGAGCTGGGAGCCCACAGACACAAACCCAGCACCCGTGGAGATCAGTCACCCCCAGGGCCCTGTTCTCCCACACAACGTGGGGATTTCTTCTTTTTCACAGCTCCTTTCACTTATCTCTGTCCTGGATAACAGCAGGTGTCCCCTTTCCCTGTCTGGAAAGAAGAGTGGAACTGAAAGCAGAGTCTGCCTGCAGCCACAGGGACGGCTCCCTTTATCCTCCCCCATAAATAATAGAAGATTCATTCACAGGCTTGTAATAGATTAAAAATAAATAAATAAGAAAGAGCTCAATTTTGTTTTGCCAATCATGCACTTAATGCAATTTTCCCTTCTCGTCCCCTTGTGCTGGTGCCTGTGGATTCACAAAGGTTTTAATAAGCTGGAAAGGTGCCAAACCATTTCTGTCTCATTAAAAAAATATCAGCATGGTGACAAAGGTAATTTTTTTCACATCAGTAGTCAAATCCACTTGCTGAATTAAAATCCAGCTGACAGGGAGACTATCAATTTTTAATGGGAGCTTCCTCCCTCCTGGAGAGGGGAAGCCTGGGGGGGTTACCCTTAAAAGGGATCCACATTTCTCACAACTGTTCCATCAGCTTTGGTTTCATCTGGAGCTCGAGTTTTAAAGCCTGAGTGAGGAATTACAAAAAGTAAAAAACCTCCTGAGAGCTTCCCAGGCTGTGCCCCCATAGAAATTCCCTTTTCCTACTGCAAGTGTGGGTCAGGGGCTGGACCCCTCTGAGCTTTGTGTGCTTGGGGCCAGCCCGGAGCAGGTCAGGGGTGGGAACGAACTCAGAGGAAGCTCTGGCCGATCTGATAAGGACTTCACGTGCCCTGGAGAGTCCGGCCCCTCACGCTGACCCTCCTCTCCAGGGGCCATCCCCAGCTGACGTCGGCAGCAGAATTCCATTTATTTCATAGCCACAACAATTTACACGAGCTGCAGCTCTGCCCCTGCACTGAACACAAAGCCTCTGTGGGGGAAACAAACAATTCCCCACAATTCCCTTTCCCCCAGCGCTGCTTTCCCAGGACAGCTGCTTTCCGTGTTTTCTCTCAAGTGAAACAGAAGGATCCTGAACTTCCCGGGGATTCTGAGCATCATCATCCCCATGCCTGGATCAGCACAAGGACCAGCCTCACGCCAAAGCTCCCCAGGATCTGTTGGACAAGGTCCCTTCTCTGTTTCTCCCTGGGATTCAACATCTCCATGCAGGAGCAGCCCCGGCCCCGGGTGTCCCAGCCCCGGCCCCGGGTGTCCCAGCCCCGGCCCCGGGTGTCCCAGCCCCAATCCCGGGTGTCCCAGCCCCAATCCCGGGTGTCCCAGCCCCGGCCCCGGGTGTCCCAGCCCCAATCCCGGGTGTCCCAGCCCACAGCTCCGGGTGTCCCAGCCCCCAGGTCCGGGTGTCCCAGCCCCCAGGTCCGGGTGTCCCAGCCCCAATCCCGGATGTCCCAGCCCCGGCCCCGGGTGTCCCAGCCCCAATCCCGGGTGTCCCAGCCCCGGGCCGGTCCCTGCCCGAGGCCCGGCGCACAAAGCCCGCATTGACTCCGGGAGCTGCCCGGGGCAGCCACATCCTGCCTTTGTGTGGGAGGAAGGATGCTCCGGACCCACATCCCTCCTGCCTTCAGCCCCTCGGAGCTGTGGGAGCTCAGAGGGACTCCTGACCCCATCCCGGGCTGGGCTCGCAGGTCAAGGCCCACACCTGGCCCTGGGAGGTGCTCACCACACAACTCCCGATGGATTGATCCTGAATGGGAAAAACCCACGATTCCTACAGAATCTGCCACAACACGAGTGCTGAAGATAATTAACGACTTGGTGATTAAAACACCTTGCACTGAAGGCTCACTCTCCTCTCCTGCAGCAAACCCCAACCCGTGGGGAGCTGCGCTCCTAGCACTGACCCCAGCCCCGCTCTAGGGCCAGCACGTTCCCTCCTGCAGCGCTGATTTTTGGGATTATCCAAAGCCCAAACCAGGCTCGGTACAACCCCAAAACACGAACGAGCTCGGGTGGCCCCGCGGCTGCGTCACCGTGAGTCACCCCCGCCCCAGCGCCGCCCTCGCCCGGCCCGGCTGCGGCTGCGGCTGCCCTGAGTCACTGCCCGGAGCTGCGGATCCCATTACAAAACCCGGCACTCCCAGCTAGGGAACAGCTCCACGGCGTTTCTCTCCCTGGGAGATGGGCTGGAGCCACACAACTCCCGTTTGCTGCTGGGCACAGCCCTACACAAGACACCAGCAAACCCCAGAGGAGGCACTTTGTGGCTCTTGATTTTAAATAAAGGATTGGGAAAAAAGGCAAGAAAAACCCAAACCCTCCTTTCCAGCTCCACAACAAAGTGTGATCCTCATCTCTTCAGGACAGCTTCCAGTCCATCTCCAGCCTGGTGAGACAGAGCCAAAGCCACTTGGGGATGTGTAGGTAGAAACCTGCAGTGAGAACTGGGGACTCCTCTGAACATCATCTCCCTTGTTCTCCTGCTTTAAGAGCAATTAAAATCAACCCCACTTTTCCCAGCCATCTCCCCAAGGCTCAATCCACACTCAGGATGGGACAAATGAAAAATTCACCACCTGACAGCCTCCAACCACCAAGGCAGCAAACACAAACCATCTCAAGTGGACCAGAAGATCTCTAACCATGTTGGATGCTCCCTGAGCTCCACTCACAGCAGGAGGAAACACTCGGGCTCAAGTCAGAACTAAACTGAACAAGTGATAACAAAGCCAAGCACTCCTTTCCCCAGAACCTGAGTCAGAGCAGCTGAGCTGTGTCACCACACGGCAGGAAGGACCCCAGATCCTGCTGGACCATCTGATCCCGAGCCAGAGGGAGCCCAGATGAGAGGGGCTGGTACAGGACATCCTCTGCCCCCAGCCACTGGGGGGGACCATCCCCAGCTGCTGTTTCACACCCAGCTGAAGGGACCCCAGCAGTTCCAGCCTCTTTGAACTCCAGGATTGCTGCAAAAAGTTCAAAAGTCAAACTGCTGATTAGTCTGGGAATACACAACTCCCCATCCCATTGTGCCGAGATTCAATAATCTTTTTATTACCCTGGAAGAGATATAATTACTTTCAATAGTAATTTATGAGTAAGACACAACTCCATTGAATTGTCAGTGCTTTGAGATATTGGTGACATCCACAGTGGACTTCAAGCAGACAAATCAAAGATTTATGAGATGATCCTGTACCAGATCATCAGTTATGACATACAACAGGTGGAATGGACTCCACCAAAACACAGCTCTGTGCCCTGCTGAGCTGCTCCTCCCAGAGCTGCTCTGACACCAACACACAGGGATGTGGAGTTTGGTGCTGCAGGAATGAAGTCACAGTGCACAACTGCTCCTCCAAGCCCAGGTCTCTCCCTGCAGCCCTCAGGACATGGAGCAGTGTCAGGTGAGGGAGGTTTTGGGATGGCTCCCTGCACAGAGCTCTGCCCTGGTGCTGGGATTTGTCCCTGGGCTCCCAGGGAGCAGCAGCAGAACAGTTCTGTGTCCTGGGGCAATGCAGGGTAAATCCCTTGGCTCAGGAAGCTCCACAGCACTCCCAGGCAAATTGCCAAAGTCACACAAGTGGAAAAATTTAACAATCCAGCCCTGAGTTTCTATAAGCTTGGAACTGTAGCACACACGCCTGCCATTGTCCCAGGTGTTGACACAACAAACATCTTTCTTCAGAAGCAGCTACACAGACTGACCTGTGACTCACCTCAGCCTCACGCTCACTGCTGAGGACTCGGTTCCATTTCAGTTACACAGCCCAATTAAACTTTTTGTGGAGCTGGATACGATCATCACAGCAAGTCCCTTACCTAGACCCTGTGTCTGTCACTTCACGAGGGTGGCCTGGGTCAGGAAGCCAAAATTCAGCATGAGCAGATCCAGGATAAAAAAGAAGCGAGATCCAGGTAGCTCCTGCCTCATCACACCAGGGTCATTTCTGAACTACAAATACAAGGATTTAAAAACAGAGAGAAGAGGTTAACCAAGAAGCTGGAGTGGGGAAGGGATCAGACAAGTTTGGGTCTGGATGAGGGGAGCTCAATCAGAGGATCAGGAGAGAATTCAGTGGTGTCAGGAACAGCAGAGACACAGATGGAAGCCAGCCCAGCAGATTCTGTGCTAAAAAGGGTCTGTGCAACAGCAGGGACAGCTCAGGAGAGGAGAGGGCTCATTTCCCCAACTGATATTTAAATGAAATGTTACTACTTGAATGGATAAGTAGAAAGGAATTAAAATACTAAGCTAAATACAATTTAGAAGTTATATTCTTTTTAAACACTGCATTAATTTGCTCTTTTTAAGCCTACACCATTCTTTATGGATAGATGAAAAAAAGAGGCAGGGGGAGCAGCAACAATAGGAACTGCAAGGGAGATGGAAATGTGGAGGGAAGGCCTGGCCCATCCAGAGGTCCTTTATCAGCCCTGGAGGCAGGAGATGGAAATAGGTGTGAGGGAAGATAAGCAGTGACTCAGGCCCTGAATGTATTTAAAGAACTTCTATTAGTGCTAAGATTAAAAGGCACTCAGAGGTCACCAAACCCAGGTAGAAGCAAGATTTGGATGATAAAGGAGGAGGCATTAAACCCTGGGGAGCTGCACCCCTGCAGGACATCAGGGAAAATCCAAGTGAGTGAGGATCAGCACGTCCTGAGTCCTGGTCTGTGGCTCCTCAAGCACCAAATTCACCCAGATGGACTTTGAAAAGTGCCTCTGTCCAGAAGCTTCTTGGAATTTATCACACACGTTTTAGTAACAGGTGAACCTCAGCATTCCAGCTCTGGAGGAGGTTTACAAGCACTTGAGCACACAATGACATTTGTGTGAAGAAACAAAAGGTTCAGCACGCAGGGAAGTGCAGGAGCTGCTCTGAAACTTCCCCTCCCAGGCAGGAGCTGGAGCTGCCCTGCCTCAGGTCAGATCCTGTACAAGGGCAAGGAAAGATTCATCAATCTCCAACTTCACTGTGGGCACCTCAGCTACTGCAGCTGCAGCACAGAAAGATTCACAAGCACCTTCCAGAAAAACCTCAGGCTTTAGAACTGAGCTGATTTCAGAAACACAGCTGGAGTTTTTACAACAATTCCACAGCAGCAACCCAGCAAGTTCCCAGTGATTAAAAGGGGATTGGAACTGGGTGCTTTGTAAGGTCCCAACCCACTCTGATTCCATAATTATGGAAAGGCAAGGAGGCCCCAGGATTCCTCAGATGAGCTCTCACACCACTACAGCTCCTTCCCCAAGTTAATCAAACCTGCTGTTCATTTCCTGCAGGGCCTTCAAACACTTCACTTGTTCTGACCAGCAATTTTCACAGCAAATATTGAGTTTGAGCTTCTCCATTCTCCCAAAACACTGCCCAGGTAAGGCTGTTAGACTTCTGCTTGGCAGGAACTCCACAGGAGCATCACTAATTAAAGGGCTTTTCCTGCTCCACCAGGCCAGTTAAAAGCCCCAATTTTTCCAGAGCCAGCACAGTGGATCAAACACTTTCTCATCTCTGAACACTCATTAATCCTGCACAAAACAAAGCTGATTAGCAAATGTAAACGTCCAGATAAAAATAGCCAACATCTGTTTAAATTTAGAAATTTATTTTGTTTAATCCACAAGCTTTATATAGCTTTAGTTAAAAAAACAAAAACAAAGAACAGTGAAAACATGACAATATCCAAAGTTCAGGTTCCTCTAAACTTTCAAAGAACACAGCTCTGAAAGTTGCTCAGACCATTCCGAAGAACCGTAACGAGACAAGATTTATGAATGGGGCAACGACAGCTCACAAACAAAATTTATGGAACTGAAGGAATTATTATTTTTTTTCTGGGTCTGCTGATCATGGAAACTGCCCTTTAAAAAAAGAACATAAAAATACAAATGAAATTCCAGTGTTCCAAATCAACATGTTACATCAATATAAACCCACAGTGTCCTGGTAAACAACATGCTTTCATTTATGTACCACTCTAAATTGCTATTCTTGATTGGCTTTATGGAGACTATACAGGCAACAGTAGAAAGCATTAAAATAGAGATGTACTTCCTTGAATTCTGCAGTGGTTTTACTCCTGGGCAAGCCTACAAACCACAAAGGTTAGTAGCATCATGTAAGTGATACAAAAGAAGTCAAATGAGCCCCTCACAAATTCTGCTCAAGGCTCTGCTGGATTTCAAAGAAATGAGGGAACTGACGGTCATGTTTCAAACCTCCAAAACAAATTCCTACTGCTTCTAAAAAGTCTCACTCTAAATGAAATTATGCTGTCAATGAAAGAATGTCACTAGTACACTGTGGACACCTTTTGTAATGTAAATCCATGCCCTTTGTACATGGTGAACCTCAACCTAGCAATTATTACAACAAATGTTATATTCTAAAGCTCAAACACATTTAGCAATTTGAAATTGAATTCTGAGTACAAACCAAATAAAATGTACATTATATCAAAGGGTTGGCCTAGGAGGGGGGGGACACCTGCGCCTTCCTCATGGACCTCAGGGCCTTCTCCCGCAGGTGCTTCTCGAGGTCATCCAGGTTGTCCTCGGGTTCGCTCTCAGTCTCCTTCAAACAAACACAAAGAGCTGCTTCAAACACCCCAGGCTGGCCAGGCTGAGCCCTCCCAGCACTGAAATCCCCACAGGGAATCACACCTCCCCAAATCTCACTTTGGAATTGGGGCTGTCAGAACCCCAGGAGAGCAGGGCACACCCACCCTTGACAAAGTCCCAAATTCTCACCTTTTTGGGTTCTGTCTCTGCTTCCTGCTCTCCCTGTGCTGAGGTGGTGTCTGCTGGAGCCACAGCAGCAGCTACTGCAGCTGCTGCCGCCTTCTCCTTCTTATGCTTTTTGTGTTTCTTGTGCTTTTTATCCTTTTTATGCTTCTTATCCTTCTTTTTCTTCTTCTTCTTGCCACCACCTTCTTGATCTGAATTCTGTAGTAAATAATTCAATAGATGTTACAACTCATCTCTAAGGCTTCAAACTTCCCTGGCAAAGAATGGAACTGCCCCTGGGAAACACCTCAGAAGAAGAGGTGAAGATACCAAACAATCTGTTCTCCTCCCACTGGGAATACTCTGGGTTTGCACATAGGATACTGACCATAAATAAGCCCCCCATACTTTGTAGACCATAAAACTCATGTACACTCATGAAATGGGACAGACTTTTCCCCAGAAGTCTGATTTTCTATAGAGCACTATTTTCTCCCACACTTGGAGATGTTAAGCTTGAAAAATTCATGTTACAAATTGTTTTTAGAAGTTTTTAACAATGAAGAATGACCCCAAGCAGTTTCCCCCCTGTGAATAACCCTGGGGCCGCTCAGCAGCTCAGCCCTCCCAAGCAGAGGCTGTTTTATGAGCAGACAAATACCCTGGCAGGTGATGGGCTCTGAGTTGGGCTCTTGGCCTTTTTTGCAGGTGACCAGTTTGCAGAAGGAGAGCGAGAGCGGGCAGGAGATGCAGGTCCTGGGTGTTTTTTGGGAGCTGTCTCAGGTGACCCTGACGCAGAGCGGGACGAGGACACGCGCCGGGGGCTGGGGGTGGAAGCCCTGGGGAACACAGAGTCAGAGGTGAGACAGAACAAGGCAACATCAACACAAGAGCCAAAAGAACATCTTTGCTTTAACTTGGTCAGACTGCACTTAGAACATTTAAATTGATTTTAAAAAATAAATAGATAAATTGCTTTGCTGGTGTGATAAAAAAGGCAAAACAATCCAATGGCAGAGTGGATCCATAATGCAGAGGGATAATGCAGCCTGAAAAGCTGTTAAACAACCCTGCTGCTGCTCAGAACTGACTGCTGCCTTTCTGCTTGAACTAAGTTATAATCCCATTAAAAGCCAAGAGAACAGCAATGCTATTTAAATGTGCAAGGCTTTCCATTCAGCTACATTTTCCTTCTGAAAAAATTCATAAGCCAGCACCACACTTCTCACAGTCTGCTCAGAAAAGCAGCCTCTCACTAAAGCCAAAAATATTTACAATCTTAGCAGTTTATTATGAATGGTCACTTATGGAATTATTTCTGAGCTGATGAGAAGTGTTGGTCCCCTTCCACAGTTAGGTTTAAAGACACAATTAGGTTTTCTTTAAAGCCAGCAATTAAAGGGAAGGATCTGGGGAGACCTCGTGGCACATTTCAGGGTCTTATGAAAAGGATGGAGAGGGGCTTTTAATGCAGGCAGCACAAGGGGGAATGGCTTCCACTGCCAGAGACAGGGTTAGATGGCAGACTGGGGAAAATTTCTTCCTTGTGAGGGTGGGGAAACCCTGGCACAGGGTACCTAGAGCAGGTCTGGCTTCCCCTGGATCCTTGGCAGTGCCCAAGGCCAGGTTGAATATTGGGGCTTGGAGCAGCCTGGGACACTGGAAGGTGTCCCTGCCATGGCAGGCGTGGCACTAGAGGGGCTTTAAGGTCCCTTCCCACCCAAACCATTCTGGGATTCTGTGATTCCTTAACCACTTCCACTGCATCACAACTAAACAACAACCCCTCATCAAACCCCAAGCAGACAAGATGGGTTTCTTTACTTTGTTTTCTTGGGCTCTGGCGTTCTGGACACCCTCCTGATGGGCCTGCTGCTGGGTGAGGGTGACTGTCTCCTCTGCGGCGACGCCGACGCTCCCCGGCGCGGCGCCGGAGGGCTGGAGGAGGGGTGGGAAGCTCGAGGCCGTGGTGAAGGTGAATGCCTTTTGTTTTGTGGTGGAGAACGTGTTTCCCTGTTGGATCTGCTGGGAGGAGACCCCTTCCTGTGCTTGGAAGACACGGAAGGGGAGCGCCGCTTGGCAGTGGGGGAGCTCCTCTGTTTTGGCGGTGGGGAGTGGGAGACTCTGCGCTTGGACTGGGGGGAAGGGGAGGCCCTTCTTTTGGGAGGGGGAGGAGGAGAAGCTGTTCTCCTCTTGGGAGGGGGAGATGGGGAATATCGCCTCTGGATCGGGGGGGAGTATCTCCGTGGAGAGGGAGAACGTCTGCGCGGGGGTGGCGATGGAGACCTGCAAAGAGAACAAACGGTCAGGGGTCACCCAGGCATGGACATCAGTCAGCAGTGCCCTGCAGTGCACCCAAAGAGGGGGAAAAGGACTCTAGAGTTCTTTAAACTTCTCCAGATTTAAATTCTAGAATTCTTTAGAAGTCAAAAGAGTTTAAAATAAAACTCTTTAAATCCAGAAAGGTTGCGGTTGCCCCATCCCTGGAAGTGTCCAAGGCCAGGTTGTACAAAACTTGCAGCAACCTGGGCTGGTGGAAGGTGTCACCACCCATGGCAGGGGGTGGGACTGGATGATCTTTAAGGTCCCTCCCAACCCAAGCCATCCCACGGTTGTGTAACTCCAATTCAGGATCTGCAGCACCAACCCAACAACATCCAGGCCATGCACCTACCACACCCAACACAACACAGCCCCCTCAGCTTCCCAGTGAAGGAACTGGGAGCAGAGCCCTTTTCCCATGCCCAGAGGTGGCCCAGAGCAGGCAGGGGCTGCCCGGGGGGGTCGGTACCTTCGGCGAGGCGGGGACGGCGAGCGGCGGCGCCGGGGCGGGGGCGCCGGGGAAGGGGAGCGGCGCCGGCGCGCGGGGGGCGGCGAGGGGCTCCTCCTCCTCCTGCTGCAGAGAACAGGCACCCATCAGGAAATGCAGCCGAGGCACCAGCTGCTCCCACTACACAGAATCTGCTCCTTCATGCACCTCAAAATGGAATTCTACTGGGAGCACCGATGGAAAGAAACGTACTTGAACCTTTCTGAAGAGTGTGAGATGATGAGTGTCTGACTGTGACCCTGAGCCCACCACGGTGTCTGACTGTGACCCTGAGCCCACCACGGTGTCTGACTGTGACCCTGAGCCCACCACATCAGCCAGGACACAATTCCACATCTGCACAACCTGATCCATCAACACCTTGTAGCCAAAGAAAGACCAAATGGTTGGAATGAGTGATGGATCACATGCTGATTTTGCCTTGGGTGGAGGTAATTTTCTTCACAGTGTGAAACTGTGCTCCATCTGAAATCCAAAATTATTTATTTCTTGAAATGCAGTGAAAAGAAAAAAGAGAGGTTGCTAAACTGCAGCTCTCTGGATTAAAACTGTTCACCAAATGAGTCATTTTCTACTTTGCAGGGTTTAACAACAGACTTCTGGAAAAGGGAATTTTAATCCAAAACATTCTTGCATAGAATTTTAAAGGAAAGGAATACTGGCAAAGTGAAATATTCCCTTTTTTTAAAAAAAGCAATTAAGATAAAATGACTGGATAAGGGAAAATTGAGAGCAATTAAAAAGCAAAACAGCTCATTTACATTAAGTGAGATCTGATTTCAAACATGCTGGGTATTGTTCTCCAAGGCAATGAAATACACTTTTATAGATAAGAGTTTGCTTCAAAATACAATGTTCTTTTATGATCCAAAAATCCCCCAGCCTTCAAATGTACCAACTGTCCTAATTAAACATGTATTTATGCAACAGGCAGTACGTGAATTCAGTGTGTTGCAAAACAAGATCAAAGCCTTTGAATCCCAACCTGTTTTCCATAGAAATGTTTGACAGGATCCATAATTAGGAAGGTCTGCATTGGTGAGGGAGTCATCCTTATCTCCTACATCATGATGTGCGCTGGGAGTATCTGCTAGCTAAGGCTTAATTACAGCCTGCTCAAGGGTCATTACATCCAATTAATAAACCCATCAAGCTTCCTGCACCTTTCTGTATTTCTAGACCAACACAGAGCAAGAAGTGTCACAAATAAAAAAGTCACTGCTGTTTTACTGATTGTCTACTTCCAGTAGTTTCAAATATCCCTTGAACTGAGAAATGAGAGTTTTGAAAACTCCAATCATCTCTGACCCAGAAGATCAAGATCTTAATTGCTTATTGCAAGTGTGCAGGAAGGTTTTGAGTCAGTGGCAGCAGGAACCCAACACTGCTCACCCAAAGCTGGGTGTCTGGAGCAAGGAGCCCCTGAGGAACACAACTGTTCAGCTGTTTCCAGGCATCAGTGGGATGTAACAGCATCAAAGTTATTGATGTCACAGGCTGATGTGAATTAACAAGGGGTGAGCAGTGAGGGACACAGAGCAGGTGCTGCTCCTTCTGTTTTTGCCAGTGAAATGGTTCCAGGTCCAACACAAGAAGGAGCACATCAGTCTGAATTTCCGTCACTGTGAGTGTGCAAGTCTAACGGACAAAAGGATGGCAAATGCTTATCCATGCCAAAATAAATGACAGCCTGTTTAAGAGACGAATTTCTAACCAACCTTTTCATCACTGGTGATTGCCACCTCTTTTCCATCTGCATCCTGAGAGCAGTGGAGGGAAAACAAAACAAAACAGAACAGATCTATCTGCCACGGGTCTGAGGCAAAAATGAACACCATCAAAGAAAGGTCAGAGCAATTTCTGCCAAATGAGTGTAATGGGAAGGAAACCTTGAAAGAAGTCTGGGCAGAGTGGGCATGACTTGATGTGTATTTGGTGAGAGTTGCAGAGATAGACATAAATACCAGGAAGGGATGAGCTAAGCTCAGGAGTTACCGAGGGGAGGAATCCTTCTGGCGCTTGCGGGGCGAGGGGCTGCGCGAGTGCGAGTGCCGGTGGCGCCTGCCCACCTCCCCGTTCTTCACGTTCGACCTCTTGGGCCTCTCCTCTTCTGAGGAAGATGAAGAACCAGAATCTGCAAACATAGAAAGAATCACTCTCTGGAAAATGATCTTTGAGACACTGGTCACTGCTGCAGTTCAAACCAACCTCATCTCCCATAAAACGAGAACCCAAAATTTAAAACAGATTGAATGAAGGAGTTGGCTGAACTTAAGTGATAAAAAAATCTAATGGGTAAAAAAACTGTCCCCATAAAATTTGGCTAGACAGGTAATTTAAGAGGTGAACTGCAGCTGCTTTTTGAAACTATGTGGACAAAAATACCCAGGTGAATTTACTGATCTCAAGCATAAAGAGTCCAAAGTAAGGAGAGATGATGTAATCCACAGCACACAATATTTGTGCGTGATGTTAAGAGTTTAGAAGCGCAATTTTAAAGATGCAAACCCATTAAGAAAAGATGTAATGACCTTTAAAAGTCACTTTTATTCCTCCTGAGTAATAATTAAAGTGACCTCATTATGAGTGGCAAATCTGTAATTAAGTTTACAATAGCACTGCAGAGCACAGAGCAAATAGTTTTAATCTGTATTTGAACTTAACTACTTCCTGCAAAAGGAAACTACAACGCAGTTTTCGGGAATTTCTGTGCTCCATACCAGATGAAGACTGTTGATTTTGCCTCCTGTACTGACGCCTCTGTTGGACAGAATCTGCTGCAGCCATTTTGCCTCCTTTGTCTTCTTCTGAAAGGACACACAAGGACAGGGCACTTAAACCAGGGATAAAGATTTGCCTATGCAGGCAGAAGGAAAGTTACGGACAGCAGACCATCAGGTATGGGGTTTTCCCTCACTCAAATCTTAGGATAACATAACATAAGGCTGAAATACACTTTGGCTGAACTTTCATTCCAAGCAATCTTGAATAGAAGGAGCCACCAGGAGTGATCATTTTTAGAGTTCTGAAAACTCTTGCCTTCAGTGCCAGACTTCCTGGAAGGCTCAGCACTTCCCTGCCCAAGTATTTCTGACTAAAAACCCCACACCCAGCAGCAGAGCTGAGAAGTCAGAGCCGTACCTGATTCCGACAATTCTGCTTTCCTGGGCTTGGGCGCTGGCGAAGGAGACTCTCTTTTCTCAGTGCTCTTATGCTTGGGCGCTACAAGACAAAAAGAAACAGCTCAGCTGCAATTCACACCGTTCCTTCAACGGACACATGTGAACAGCAGTCCCAAAGGGAACCCGGCTGTGACGGTGCCCTCACCTGAGGCCCTGCTGGGCGAGACGGAGCCGCGGCTCTTGCGGGCGCGGTTGGACTGCTGGGGCGTGGGCGAGCGGCGCGGCTTGGCCGGGGGGCTGCCGGGGGGCGAGGGCCGGTGGCGGCGCCGGGGGGGGCTGGCAGAGGGGGACAGCCGGCGCGTTTTGCGGGGGGGGCTGGACACGGGTCTCTTGGGAGGCTTCTTTGGTGGAGAGCGGGAGCGCGACGAGGACGAGGAGGAGCTGCTGCCGGACAGCGAGGCCGAGGAGCGTCTTCTCCTGCAAATCAAAGTCACATCAGCTCCTGCCCTGCCACGGTGGGGAACATGTCAGCACAAAGAACAAAGAACTGCGGTTGTTTGCAAGCACAGACACTGAGCCACAGACAACAGCACTTCCCAAACATGGTGGACTGCCTGCAACACTCGGTTTGGAGAAGAGGAGGATAATGACCAATCTTTCACAGTTATTCTTAACTATAATAGTGAGCTAAAAATTGTTAGTGTCACCTTCACTGGCTTTCTGTCAATCTACAGGCTACAGCTAAGCTTTGCCCCTGGAAACAATTAGTTTTGGTTGGGCTCTGTAACTTCTGGGTGGTTAAGAGAATTGTCTGTGTTAGCACGTGTCACTTAATCTCCAGAGCAGATCTGGGTAAGAGCTTAGTGTGCAAGGACACTAAAATGTTTTACACCAGGAGGTGAAAATTTCAGACAACTTAACAACTTAACAATTCAGAATCCATCTATTCATCCTTATGTTTTAGTTTTTCATCTTTACTTTGCAATTTGAAAAGGTAGGGCCTCAGAATTCTGCGGCAAAATTTGTGGCAAGTTCTGTTGCAATTGTGTACCTGCAGAATCCACCTTTGGCTGCAGAATTCCTGAGAACCTGGAAAAAAGAAACCCTACCTTGAGTGAGATAAACATTTGCTGAAAGGGTGCTCTTGTACATCTTGCAACATACATGTTTGATACTTTTCACAGTTTTCCCAGTAACTGTGTGAAATGAACATATTGACAAACTCAGGAAATAGTCATCACCTTGTCACAGAAAGGAAGAGAAGTGCTCCTTCCTCAAAAACAACTGCTGTACACAAAAGAAGCATCACTTTGATTCTCTTCCTATGAAAAGGATCAGAATCTATTCTCTCCCCATGAAGACAAATGTCTATTTTGACACTGCCAAAAGCACATCATTTACTTTGCAAGGCAGCTAAGAGCTTTGCCTCTACAGCAATTCTTATGCTGTGAAAAATGTGACTTGCAACACCAAAGGGCAAATCTTGAAGAATCTTAAGGAAGAGAACATGAAGAAGAAACATACTTCAAATCCAAATTTAATTTTAGGTGATAGAAATACAAGTCATAATTAAAATTCCTAACAAGTAAAATTCCCAACTTGTTCTCATTTTTTTTCCCCCAGTCAGGAAAGAAAAGTACTACGACTTAAGCAAAAAAGCCCTAAGGGATATCATGTCAGCCTGTGCTGGGAACTACCCAGAGCCATTTGAAGAAGCAAAAAAGAAAAAAAGCTCTGAAATTGCCACTTCTCAAAAAGGTGGAATTCTCATCACTACCCTAACTCAGAATAAATAATTTCACATCTGCAACCGTGTTCCCCCACAGCACACTCAGGAAAAGTGACAGTGCAGTTTCTCCATCACTCTGATCATACACCTGCCACTGCTGAGGTGAGATCAACAGGGAATTTTGCTAACACAGCTACAGTTCCCTTTAACTTTGCAGGTTTAGCACTTCAGCTGTCTCAAAAAGCAGGGCTCTTACCGCCTGACAGGGGATCTGCTCCTCCTGTGCCTGGGTGGGGGAGGCATCCTCCGGGGTGGGCTCCTCCTGCGCGGGGACGGCCGGCGCCGCGGGCTGGGTCGCCTTCTAGGGGAGTAAGACCTGTCACAATCAGAAATTCCAATGAAAAGCAACTATCTAACTTCCAGAGTTGAGGAAATGTATCCTCGGGGCACTGAGTGCAGAGTTGCTTTCCTCCAAGTGCACTGTATCAAGGCTGTATTTAGGTGAGGATGCCAAATGTACAGACACAATCAGGGCTTTGAAGTTTAACAATGTCACTCCATTAAGTAGTAGAATAATAAAAAAAAAGGAGGTAAAGAAAGCATTTTTCAGCATCAAACCCATGTCCTAAAGAAAGGCTACACAATTCTCATTATCAATATTAAGCAGCTGAATTCCTTCTCTGATCAGTGCTGGTCACCATGAGCATCTTCTCATAAATCAATACAAACAAAACACTCCCAAACACATTTATACACTAAATGCATCCTTCTCATTTGGCCCAAAACATCCACAGCTCAACACCTCTAAAAACATCACTGACCAAGAACATTAGGTGGCACCTGCAGCAGAAAATATTCTCAAGCTTCACAGTCAGCCCCTGAAGCCCTACCTTGACCGTGATCTATGGCGCCTTCTGGGTCGGGAATGAGATGGAGAACGGGACCGGGACCTTGACCTGGACTTGGACCGAGATGGGGATCTCTGACGAGTCTTCTCCTTCTCCTTCTCCCTCTCCCGCTCCCTCTCCTTCTTTGAATTACGTTCTGGTGAAGTTTCCTTAGTCTCTGGTACAGGTGGTTCAGGTTTAGGAGCTTTTGGGATATCACTGTCAAAAATAAGGACTTCATTTGTAAGCATATACAAACCACAGCCTGCATTTTAGAAGCTGCCAAGATATTCTCCTACAGCAAACATTCTCCTGCCCATTCTCTGACAAACTGCTCCAGAATTGTGAAAAGAGTTAGAATGTGGTACAATGATTCAAAAAGAGTAAGTAACATAGAAGCTACATGATGACAACCAGCTGGAAGTCAACATGACATTGTCACAAGTGTCAGTGATGAGCAGGACAATGAAATCACAGCGGCAGCAAAGCACACTGTCCTTAGAATTCTACAGAGGACAAAGAAACCTCACTGAAGATTCTAAAATAAATGCTTTGACTGTTGCAGGGGCACAGGAAAGAGCAGGCACTGCCCAAACCAAGCTCCAGTGAGGTATCAGAATAATAACTCCATTTTTTAAAGGCAACACATGGCTCTACACACAGAGCTCTCACCTGTTTGAAGCTGCCTCTTGCACAACGGTCTCCTTTGGTTTCACGGAGGGCTCTGGCTCAGGAGTGGCCTCTTTCTTCTCGGGGGCAGGGGTGGCACTGCGGCTCTTGGTGCGGTGGTGGGGGGAGCGCGAGTGGCTGCGCTTCCGCTCGCGGCGCACGGGAGACGATCGCCGCCGCGGGGAGGGAGAGCGGGACTTGCGTCTGGGGAGAGACAGGGCACTCACAGCCTGGGGACAGACAGGGCACTCACAGAGCACTCACAGCCTGGGGACAGCCAGGGCACTCACAGCCTGGGGACAGACAGGGCACTCACAGAGCACTCACAGCCTGGGAACAGCCAGAGCACTCACAGCCTGGGGACAGACAGGGCACTCACAGAGCACTCACAGCCTGGGGACAGCCAGAGCACTCACAGCTTGGGGACAGCCAGAGCACTCACAGAGCACTCACAGCCTGGGAACAGCCAGAGCACTCACAGCTTGGGGACA